>NW_003852470.1:1894703-1916326 GCF_000181295.1 Otolemur garnettii | reverse complement strand
CTGCAGACGGCCGTCCACACTCTCCTCGGGCCACAGGTGCTGAGAGTTCTCTCAGAGTGGCCCAAGTTCAGTGGAATTGCTCCGAGAGAGTCTCCCTGTTACTTGCTAAGGACATGCCCATCATGTCAGATGTTTTAACCAGGTCCAAAACTTCAGGACAATTACAAAGTACAGATGAGTCAGTTTTCCCACGTGAGAACTGGGCTGATCATGCTTTGTCCTCAGAGAAAACTGAAAACCAACGGCAGGGGAGGAATCTCAGCCAGCAAGGGACCATCTGGAGCACTGTATATGCTGGCCAGGTGGGCCCAGAGCCCACTGGTGCTCAGCAGCACCTCAGGCTCAAAGGCCCAGGACCCTCTGCACAGGACTGGGGCCCCTGTGATGTCCAGCTCTCAGCTACTCTGAGGGTCGAGTGGAAGGACACAGGACCACCAGTGACATTAGCGCTCTTCCCAGGGGATCTGCAGGAAGGACAAGGTTCAGGTGCGAGGGCCTTTGTTCACACAATTTCAGCCCAGTTGGCCCTAAATTAATAGAAACCCACTGTTTGTCCTGGGTTGAACTATGTCCCCCCAGAAGATATGCAGAAGTCCTGGCCTGCCCAGGTGCCTTGCAAGTGACCTTACTAAGGTGTAATAGAGTTAACACAAGGTCAGACTTAATTAGTATGGACCCCAAATCCAGCAGCTGGCATCCTGATGGGAAGAGAAGAAGAGACATCGAGACACCCAGGGCAGGTGGCCACGTGGAGATGAAGGCAGAGACTGGAGTGATGTGTCTCAGTCAAGGGACGCCAGAGCTGCTGCCAGGACAGAGCTGGGGGAGGGCCCTGGAGTAGATGCTACCTCTGTGCCTCCAAAAGGAACCTACTCTGCCCATGCCTGGAAATCTTATTTCTGTTTCTGGCCTCCAGGTTCAGGAGAATCAGCTCCTCTATCTCAATTCACCTGGCCTCATGTGTGTGAGCACCCCCACTCCCAAAGGGGTCATGCCACCCCGGTGCAGAAATGACGGCTGGACTCACCAGTGCACAGTGGCAGAGGCTGCCCAGACACTGTCCTCTTTCAGATTTTGACACATGCATTCACAACCAACAAGGAATTCCACTCTCACCGCAGAAGCAGCACCCAGCGTGTTGTGCAGTAAGGCCCATTCTGCACTCTGCAGGGAGGTCACGGGAGCAGTGCATCTGGTAAACACAGAAACATTCTCACCGAGTTCAGCTCCTGGAAGGGCGATTCTGAGAGCAGAGCATGGCTGCTGGCACCTTCCCTTCCTGGCACTGAAGCGTCTCAACACAGGACAAAGGACCTGTCCCACATGAGAGAGGAAAAGACCAGATTTTCACTTTATTATTCCGAAGATAGTCACATTGCTTCCAGTGTTAATTTCTAGAGAAAGACAAGGTCTGTAAAATTCCCAAGTAGGGCACGGCTACTTTTGGTCGGTTCTGATGTAGGCAAGGACATGAAATTTCCATGTAGGGCAAGAAAAGGGGAAATTGCAATTGAATTTTTAAAAAATTAATTTCATCACAAGGAAACTTCAAGCAGTTGTGCGGCAGAAGGGAATTTGTTTCCAGCAGTGAGAAGGAAGATGTACTAGAAATTAAAATGGACGTGAATATCGATCACCACACACATGATCACCAACTAACAGGGCTGGGCAGTGGCCAGGTGGGTGACCGACCCCACGAGGAAGCCAGGAGATTTGCCGCTCCCCAAATGTAGTCTCTCTCTGAAATCTTCCTCCCAGGGCCTTTGAGTGGCCTGGTTCCATCTTCTAAAGGCACCAGTGAGACTCAATTCTTCCAGTGTAAAACTGATGTGACGATCACGCCAGGCACATTGTCTATATGTCTTTATGTTAAACTGAGACTCTGCTTGCCCTCTGTGAGCTCCAGGGAGGCAGAGTGGCCACCGTCTCTGGGAGTGCTTTGGTGTAGGGCTCTGCACGTGGGCAGCTCCCACAATGCAGGGTGCATAGACTCTGCAGGTGCCCAGGTCCCTTCTCCAACACACTAGCACTGCGGTGCCCTGTATTTCTGCCTCCTAGAAAGGGACTGGAAAACTTTGTCTGCCAAGGTCTGGGGCAGACGGTTTAGGCTTGTGGGCAGGCAGCCCCCATGTGGTGCAAAGACAGCCACAGACAGCAAGTGGGCAGAAGGGCGTGGCTGTGTCAGATGCAGAGATCTGAACGTTACACAATTTGCTCATCATGAAAAGTCATTCTTCCTTGAAATTTCCAACCTTTTAAAAACATGAGGACCATTCTTACTTTGTGGGCCACACAAAATAACATGGGTAGCCCTATTCAGACAGAAGCCTCTGTCTAACTGCCCAGGCCCCCAGTGAACGCTTTCCCAGGGCGTTCCCTGACTCCTGGCGACTCTCACTGGCTCTCAGCCACCATCACTAACTAAGCTTTGGGTGGAGACAGACGCAGACACCCCACCCAGAGACTCCATGGTGAGCACACCTAGGGCACAGGATGTGTGCCCTCTGCACCGGGGGGGGGGGGGAGATACTGCTCATCTGCTCATCTGGTGACAGGAATGTGAGCGGCCCACTGCTCAGAGCAGCACCTTTGGAAGAGCCTGACCACAGCGGGGTGCTGGGCCTTCTCCCAGGGAGGGGCTCGCCATCCCTGTGGTCCTCTGTCCAGGGTATGGATTGGGCCCTCAGCCAGGATGCCAGGGTGTCCCGTCCATCTGCCCAGGTCCTGCACCACTGACAACTATACCCTGAACCTTCTCTTTGGGACCCCCCACCACAGGTGTCAAGATTATCCTCTGCTGACTCACCTAGGATGCACTTGGACTTGGGGATACTGAGCTCATGGGCCTCCCTCCCTCCCACCATATGCCTGGGTGGGGCTGGTTTGGGTGCTGCAGCTGTGAGTGCCTGACAGACAAGCTGGCTTCCTGCCCTTCAAGGGTCACAGCTAAGGGGCAGTGGGCTGAGGGCTTAGGGAGCTGAGGAAGTTGGGGCCCTCAGGGTGCACTGAGAGCCCCACTTCAGTAGGACTTGGGAAGGTATGCTCACCCAACCCCCAGGGCCAGAGAGCCCCCCAAAAGAGAGGCTGACGGTGGAGGCCTGTTCACTGGGGGACAGAGAAGGGCAGGAAGGGTGTGGTGGGCTCCATGGGGAGGGAGAAAGCGCCCCGAACTGCGTGTGTCCAGGAAGCAGCGGGGCTCCCTACATGGATCTGGAGGGACCTCAGAGCCCTAGAAGCCCTGGTGAGCCTCGGACACAGGGCTAGAGTGGTCAGCAGGGACATTTTACTATGTCCCTTCCTAACAGGCTCCATAACATCACTCTCTTCCTTAGACGTGTAAACAGTTTGGAAATTATTTTCTTTGTTTGTCTTTACAGAATAATATAATACCTTACGGCACCCAGCTATAAAAAGTAGTTCCGAGGGTCTGCACTCCAGCCATTCCAGAGCAGAGATGACCCATCAGAGCATAACTTGAAATAATGAGATTATTTCAGAGAAGCACTTCAGGAGAGATAGGCAATGTGGCCACACACAACCCTGGTATTTCTCTTTCAAAGGTCCAGCCACTTCCCCATTCCCAAGGTGAGCTGTGGGGAAGGCGGGTCGCAGGGCGGGCATGCATGGAGAAGGCGGAGGGGATTGTATTTCCTCATTTATCAGCTCTACGATGTGTCACTGTTGTTCTGTGAAGGAAAAAATGGAGATGGGCACAGTGAGTGTTCTCACTGAGCTAAAAACACGAGGGCAGAGGCAGTGTGAACCCTGAGCTTGGTTTCCCTTTGAGCTTGTAAATTAGTTCCCTAAGCAAACCTCTTAATATTCTCATTGGCTACGAAAATGAAGAAAAGAAAGAAGTGCCAATGAATGAATCTGACAGCGAGAAAAAGTTGTCTTAATAACTAGTTTGGGTAAATGTCCTTAGAATGCTTTTAAAAAACTATAAACATGAGGTATGGCTCTACTCAGATCCATTTTCTAAACGTTACATTGCCACTGCCGCTGAAATGACTTCTCGCAAGTGCGTTTCTGGAGGATGGCGCTTACACTGCAAATTGGAGGCCTGGGTTTCTCCCCTGACTGTCTGCAGAGAGCACGGGCGCCCTTGGAGGACAGTTTGTCCTTCCTCATCCATAAAGCCAGGGGAGCCTACCCACCGCTCCCCGGAGAGCCGGGGAGATTTTCTCCATAAGTGAACATCCTTTAGACAGAGCTGCACAGCGAGGCAGGCCTTCTGTTCTCAGCCCCTTCCTGCCCTGGTGTCCCAGGCTTGAGGCTGGAGCAGGACAGCCAGGACTCTGATTTCCAGGGAACATCGGCCTCACATCTGTCATACCTGGGCCCATGTTTCCACATTAAAGGAATCTTGTTGGCTGTGGTTGCCAACACCAATCCCACTACAATCCCACTATGTGAGGCTGCTGAGCTGCAGAGCTTGAGACTGGCTGGGTCATGCAGCTTTGAACTTGAGTCTTAGATGGGCTAAAAAGGCTAAGTTAATTAAAGGTTAAATAAAATAATGTAAACTGTAGCTTAAAAATTGAACTAATACACTGGTGCTTAGACCAGTGACAGGACATGGTGCATGCTCTGTAAGTGCTGGTCATTGCAACTAGGGCACTTGAGCCAATCGGATGCATCTTTACTTTATTAACTTTCCCAGGGCCCCTCTGAACCACGAAGTCAACTGTGCACGTGGGAACCAAGAGAAGGATGCTTCCTTCCAGTGTGCTCTTCAAGTGTGCAAACGATACCTTATATTCTTGAGGCTGATTCTCCCAGACCCTTCTTTCTTTCTTTTCTAGAAACATCTAAAAGCGGCTGAGCTGGGTGGAGCTTTGCTGCTGAGAGTTCTGGGTTCCCCAGAATGCGTGAACCCACAAGTGGCAGGCACAGCTGGCCTGTATGCACCCCAATCTCTGCTCTTCCCCGCGGATGACAGAGCTGGAGCCAGGTACTGGTCCTCTTTCAATCTCAGTTTCTTTTTCAGTAAAATGGGCATAAAAAGTGCTTTACCCAGTGTCTTGCATGGGTCAGCTCCCAAACTCGGGCCGGTGAACCCCAGCCAGCCTGTCTGACTGCCCAGTGAGCTTGGGATGTGCCTGAGGAGGAGCAGGGGGCATCATACACGGCCCTCAAGGGCCAAGTGAACAATCACGTGAGACTTGAGACAGCAGGAGGCGGCCCCTCTCCAGAAGGGGCAGAGGAGTAGACGGAGCCGGACACTGTCAGAGCCTGCGGCCCCCGTGCTGCCTGCCTCTCCCTCTCTCCTGACTCCCGCTCCTTTTATTCCTTCATCAATTCCTTCATTCCCTTTCCCATCTATTACCCACTGCGTCCCCTTGTCAGCCTCAGGGAACAGCGGGCATATGTCCTTGATCCTCATCCTACTAAAACATGTTAGTGCCGTTTCCCATGTGAATTTATTTCTATTTCATTGTAAATAATATGCAGATAATGAATACATGGCTCAGTACATTTCCACAAAACAAAAATGAACATCTTCCAGGTCAAAAACCAAGATATCACCTGCTCCCCAGTAGTCCCCTCCCACCAAATTAGGGTAACACCACCTTCCTCCTTAAAAATAACCACCACTCTGGGACCTCGAAGCGCAAACTCTGTATAGCGAGACTGTGAGTGCGCGGTGCCATCCGGGCTCCTCCTCTGCCCTGGTGGTCTGGGGTTTCCCTGCTCAGTGCAGTGCTACGCGGTGCCATCCGGCTCCTCCTCTGCCCTGGTGGTCTGGGGTTTCCCTGCTCACTGCAGCACTGGGCGGTGCCATCCGGCTCCTCCTCTGCCCTGGTGGTCTGGAGTTTCCCTGCTCAGTGCAGCACTGGGCGGTGCCATCCGGGCTCCTCCTCCACCCTGGTGGTCTGGGGTTTCCCTGCTCACTGCAGCGCTGTGTGGTGTCATCCGGCTCCTCATCCTGCAGTGGTGGTCTGGGGTTTCCCTGCTCACTGCAGCTCTGTGCCGTGTCATCCAGCCATGGGGTTTCCCTGCTCACTGCAGCACTGGGCAGTGTCATCCGGCTCCTCCTCTGCCCTGGTGGTCTGGGGGTTCCCTGCTCACTGCAGCACTGGGCGGTGCCATCCGGCCATAGTGGTCTGTGGTTTTCCCTGGTCACTGCAGCACTGTGCCATGTTCTACTACAGGGACATACGGAATGCAAGTGACGGGCTCCGAGTCAGAGTCAGAAGCATGGAGGAGCGTAGGGGGGATGCTTGTGAGTTCAGGTGCCGTGAGCACTCCTGTGCAGACCTTGGTGTACATGTGTGTGCATCCATGTTGGATACATCCGTGGGATTACTGCTGGGGTTAGGGTATGAATACCTTCAACTGTGGTGAAAAATGGATTTAAAATCTCTGTGCCAATTTTCACAGCCCAGATACTGGTGGAAAGTTCCAGTTAATTCACATTCTTGCCAAATTTTCACACCATCTATCTTATTTGAGCCATTGTAGTAATGCACATTTTAATTTAATTTGTATTTCATAATTTAATTTGTTTTTACCTGATGATTAAAAAAGAGAAACATGTTTTACAAGTTTATGTCCATCTGAATAATATTTTCAGAGTTTTATATTTTGAAGCCATGTTGTTGGATACATGCAGATTCATGGACAGTGTCTGTAAAGGACTCTATCCTTTCCTATTCTTTGGCTTTAATTATACATGTGCAGAGAGTATATAGCTGAATTTGATTAGTTTTTACCCAGTCTGACAGTCTCAGCCTTCAACTGAGTTAATCTCTTTACAGTTAGTGAATTACTGTTTCTTCCAGTTTGTATCTGCCACTTTAATATATTTTTTCAACTTAAACTTTCTCCTTTTATGCCCTTTCTACTTTCTGTTTCTGTTTTATTCAAAGATAACCAAATATATTTAATTATTTGATTTTCCCTCTATCCAGTTGATAGTCATACATCCTTTGTTTTACATAGTGGTTGCCCATGAAATCAAAATACATGTTATTCATTCATGATAATAACTATGGCCTTTCTCATTTTCCTAACAATGTCAGAACACTGGGATCTGCACCTCCACTTAGCTCCCTCCTGCTGTGGAGTTATAGCTGTGGGCCTTTTATTTTTGGAAATTTATTACGTTCAAAATCACACAAGACAATATTAATTTTGTTTTTGCAATCAATGTTCTTTTAAATTTACTCCTATAGTTATCTTTCCCATTTATCTGCAGTTTTCTGTGGCTTCCTCTGGTTTCCACTGTGTTTTTGTCATTTCCGTGGAGGGTCATTTCTTCTGTTTAAGGAACTCTCTGCAGTATTCCTCTTAGTGGAACTCTGCAGGTGAGCAGTGCTCGATACCTTGGCTGCTGCAGCTGCTTCTTAGTTTTCTTTTCTTTCTTTCTTTTTTTATCACTGATATCTTTACTGCTCACTCTTTGTTGAGGATATTCTGACTGGGTATAATCTTCTAGGTTGGCAGCATTTCCCTGGCTCACTAGAATGATGTTGCCACAGTCTCCCCATTTTCACCGTTTCCACTGAGAAGTCGGCTGCCAGTCTCACCAGTGTTCCTTTGGAGACATTTTTAACTCCTTTGAGCTTTTTCCCTCCATTTTCAGCATTTATTTCATTAAAAAAAACTAACTTATTTTTTTGTTTTGTTTTATTATTATATTTTATTTAGTCCTTCTTGGGTCCACAAATCTTTTTGACTCTATGGCATTATGCTTTATAGCAATTCTGTAGTATTCGTAAATTTGTAAATTCAAATCTTGTAGTTCTAACTGTATTTCCAAACATGGAATTTTAAAGACCATAGGAGCCTCCTCCTTCTCTGGAAATCCAGTTACAGTGCTTTAGATCGCCTGACCTTTTCCCAGGTGTTTTTGTGATGTCTATCTCCTGCTCTCTTTATCTGGGTTTGCTGGTGATGTCTATCTCCTGCTCTCTTTATCTGGGTTTGCTGGTGATGTCTATCTCCTGCTCTCTTTATCTGGGTTTGCTTCATCTGGGGAACATCCATTTGCTGTCTTCCAGTTCTTGACACTGCCCTCTCCTCTGTCTGATCCTGCTGTTAATCCATCCTGCATTTTGTTATACTGCATCTTTCCATTCTAGAATTTTCATTTGATTGGTGAAATTCTTCATCTGTTTATGGATTTTGCCATCTATTAATTTATTTTATTGGAGATCTTAATCACTGACATTTTAAAGTTCTTGTCTATTTATACCAATATCTCCCACAACTCTCTTTCTATTGTCTTTTTTTTCACTTCACTTTGTATCCAATGGCCCTATTTCCTCACATGCCTTGTAATTTTTTATTGAATGCCAGACACTGTATATACAAAATCACAGAAGTTCTGAAGGATTTTATCTATTCCAGAGAGCCTTTACATTCCCTATGATAGCCAAAACCTTTGGATTAATGACCTTTATCTAAACTGGTCTAAACAAAATCTAAGTGAAGGCTACACTGCAATTTTGTGAGGTGAGGCTCAGCTTCTGTTAAGATGCTAAGATGTGACCCTGGTGCAATTAGCTGAGCACATGGTGTGTTCAGCGGAGCTTCTTCCCCTTGTGAGCAACACTGTGAAACCACTCACAACCCATCCTGCCTCCCAGGTCCCGATCCATTCCCAGCCATGTGTTGGAGCAGGGGGCCTCATGCGACCCGCCGAGGACATTTATCCAGCCCGCTGGGTGTTTTTGCCACTGTTGCCCGTCCTGCTTAGCAGCCAACTCATCCCAGGGCCTGCAGTCCTGCCCTCCAATAGTCTAAGGGACAGTGAACTGGCCCCCTGTTTAAAAAGTTTGAGGACCCCTGTGTTGGAGCCTCAGGTCTGCACCTTTATGCCTCCAGGCCTAGGAGACAACCAATCACTTGGCTGATTTTTTTGCTAAAGCAACACTCAAATCCACAACCTATTGCTGGTTGGGTCCAGAACCAACCAGAAGCCCTAGAGAAAACGTGCCACTGGGTGTCAGTGCTGGTCCCCCAGCTCCATGGCTACTGCCTCTCTGACCCTTAACTCTCGTCGTGTTTTTCCAGGTGTCCTCAGCCCGAGCATTGGTCTGCGTCCACCACTCCTTCCTGCCTTGAAGTGGGAATACCCTAAAATGTAGTTTTCCCTTTCGTATTAGAACTGCAATTTACCAGGAATTACTTTTTGTATGGTTGGTGGTAGACGAGGAAACTCATTTTTCCCTCGTGTGGGTGTCCACTTATTTCCCTGTGTTCTGCTGGACAGATGCAGTGCCCACACGCAGGGTGCCCCTGGACTCTGTTCTGTCACAGGGGCTGCATGTCCACCCTGATTCCAATCACAAACCCACCTGAAGGCCACTGGAAGTAAACATCAATATGGAGGAAATCAAGTTCCTTCACTTTTTCTTCTTTTTCTGTAAAGTCTTGACTATTCGGGGCTTTGTATTTTCATATAAATTTTAAAATTTGCTTATTAATTTAGAAAATATAAAAAGGACCCTCTTACCCCCCACATAAAACCACAAAAACCTGTTGATATTTTGATTGATATTGCTCAATAAATTGGGGGGAGATTAATAGCTTTACAATATTAATTTTTCCAATTCATTCACCTCATATACCCTTTCACTTAATTAAAGCAGCTTTAGTTTTCTTAGCAGCACGGTTTTCTCAGCTTTCCTAATCGTTCTCAGAGGTAGTGTTGATCTGAATTAACTTGTCCACAATTTCCAGAAGAACTCATGCCTGTGTTATTTTAATTCACATAAAGAGGATAATGTCACAGGCCTTACTCTATTTTTTACCAATTCATCCAACTCCATAATCCACCTTGATTTATGGCTATCTACTTTATTGCTTCTAATAGCTGGATAGTAATCCAACAACATCCTTAATATATAAGGACACCTTACAAAATAATAGAATTAAAGACAGTAAAGGGATAAAACGAATAAGGACATAAAATTCCCACCAGAGAGAGCCACGGAAATGGGCAATATGAACAGACACCCAATCTCAGCAATAATCGTGGAAAAAGAAATAAAAACCCTGGCTGCAATTGCTCCTATTAGACTGGCAAAGACATAAAGAAAGAAAGAAAAAAAAAAAAGGAAAGTGACTAGTACCCCAATCAGAAAGGGAGTGAATGAGCAACTCTCACTGGCCATTGTGGGAGCTAACAGCTGGTTTCTCAGCTGCTGACCGAGGGGAGTGGGCTGGTCTTCTGACAGGGCAGGTTTCCTTCTTGATGTTTATCAGACAAAAATACTATCACAACTTTACCCATAAGGTAACGTGATAACCCTTCTGGCATTGAGTGCAATAGGAAAAATAATTGAAGCAGCTTACAGGTCCATTAATAGGTGGCTAAATGCATAAATTCTTGGAACGAGTGCAATGCTTTGCAGCCATTAAGACATAATCTAAAAATCTTACGCGTAAGATTCCTAAATTACATGGTGAAGTTAAAAAATTTCAAAAGTGTGAGTATGTTTACTGCATAGAATTAGACTACTTTGATGTATAAAAATGTGAACTGTGATAATCCTCAGGGTCGTGTGTAGATGGGACTCCACCTCAGATTGCTGAGATCCAGTCCCAGCCTGCCCAACTTCAAGCGAATTTCAGGGCTGCTTTGCACCTTGGGAGCTAATCTGCACAGAACACTTAGACGCAGCCAGGCATAAAAATGATGAACAAATGTCATCTCTTATAATTACAATGCTCACATAAAATAATAATAATACATGTGTAGGAAGCTATCTTAAAGGACAGACACAATATTTTAACACTGGTTATCTCTGACTTTTATTTTGGAGTTAACTATGTTTGTAATATTTGAACTTTAAATTATTTTTACAATTATTTTATAATCTTTTATAATTGTGAAGCATAATAGGCAGAAAATGAAATTTTTTTGAAAGAGAAATTGCCACTGCATTGGACACCCACCCAAAGCCCTCATGACAAGATGGAAGGTGCACTGTCTCCCTGGAGAGGTGTCCCAGGCAGTGGTTTGGGGCACTTGCCCCCAAGTGCACCAGATGGTGACTCCCATGGAATTGCTTAAGCTCTGGACACAGAGTGACTTATTGCAACTTTTAAAAAATAAAAACATACCTCTGCAGTTACTGTCCCCCTTGTATTGACCTTTAGTGGTTATTATGCTTCATTTTCCATCAAGAAGTTGGATACACAGCATGTGCTAGACATTAAAATTGGCAAATTGCATTCCAGACCTCTGACTTCTTTTAGCAGAAAGTAAAGCTTCCACTTGCCACGCCGAACATTTAAAGCTTTTTTTTTAAACATCCCACATGATAAATGTCTATGGCTAATTTAAAAAGAGAATAAAGAATCAAGTGGTGTTGATTTAGGCTACTTCTTTAGAATTCTCTCTAACTTCGTGGGATATGGGCTTAATAGTTCCATGTGTCTGTCATCTAAGCCTCTCACCAAGTTGATAACTGCCTCAGTGGCAACTGCTCTGATTTGAGCCCTTCTTGGGACACTCACTGTCCACTGCACTTTGGACAGAAAAGGCAGAAGGATGTGGCTCCTGAAGAGAGAGGTCAGATGTCGTGTCTGCTGGGTTCTAGCAGGAGAGAGGTGGCACCACCCACTGGGCTGAACTGCAGAGGGCTGGGTGAAGGACGCCTCAGGGGAGTTCACCAGGCAGGAGGCTGCAGCACCCAGGATACAGAAGGAGGCTGGAAGCCAGGGCCAAGGGCAGGAGAGGCAGCAGGGCTGGGAGGGGGGAAGTGCTCATACCAGTCTCCCTGCTCTGAGGGCTCAGCCCATCGGGCCCCCACTGCTCTCCCTGCGTGCAGGGAAGTGAAGGCTCTGGGTGCACCAAACTCCCCACTGCAGACGGTTCTCAGTTACAGATGAGATGGGTTCTGTAGGTTTGTTCTTAAGTTGAATTAGTATGTAAATTGGAACAGGTGCATGTGGATTTGGGTCGAGATGAATCACTGTCCTTTCCAGACGGAAGGACATGTGACAAAGTGTTGGTTGGGTTTTCTGAGGGACAGTCCTGCACCAAAGCTGGGTGTCACCCCTGCAACTGGGGCTGGAGGTCGGGCAGCATCAGAGCAGGGCCCCAAGCTGCTGGGCCATGTATCCCACTCTGCCACATACCCACGCCACACAGAGCGGCCACTGAGCAGGCTCTGTGGGGGCTCAGGGTCTTCTGCCAAGTTTCATATGGACCGGAGGCTGAATTAAGCAAGTGTATAGCGGTGATCATCCCCCCCAGTCCCCGTACTCCTTGAGCCTTTGGGGTGGCAGTGACCTCTGACACTCCCTGATGTGGTCTTGGGTACTTCTGTTTGCTCATTTTTATTCTCTTGGATGGGAGGAAGGATGCTTGGGAGTTAGGGGACTGTCCACTGTTGGGGGTTTCCACATGGCCTTCTGAACCACAGCAGCTTTTACCCCACAGGTCAGGAGTAAGCAGGAGCGTTCTCCCACCACCTGTACATCGTTCCAGTTGCGCGTTCTGGGCCAGGCAGTGGGAACACCAGAAGAAATCTAGAGACCCAGACTCAGCTAACCACACCCAGACACACAGCCCCATAGGCTCCTGGCAGAGGCCGTGCTGGGATTGGGGCACCTGGCATTGATGTCAACACAGCCTGTGCTCAGCGTCCCCAGAGGGCTGCAGCCTGCCCCATTCTGCTGAACCTGCTGACCTGAGCAGGTGGCCGTGGGCCTGCCTGTTCCACAGCACCTGCTGACCTGAGCGGGTGGCCGTGGGCCTGCCTGTTCCACAGCACCTGCTGACCTGAGCGGGTGGCCGTGGGCCTGCCTGTTCCACAGCACCTGCTGACCTGAGTGGGTGGCCATGGGCCTGCCCCAGATGGCCACTGAGCACATCTGATACTACATTACAGGAGCCTGGACTCTGAACATCAGCCGGTGGGTTTGGGACAAGTGACTGTGACTTTGTCAGGGTGGCCACTGCAGCAGCTTTTTCTAACTAACTTTCTTTTCCCTTTACTTTTGGGGTTATCCACTGCTATACCTCAAATTCACAGGTGTTTTTTTCTGTAGCACCTACTCCACTGTTAAGCCCATTCAGCGAATGTTTAATTTTAGATACTGTGTTTTAGAGCTCTAGAAATCTACTTGATTTATTTTTATGTCTATCCTTTGAATCTTTGAACAGATTTATGATCTTCTTTCTGAAGTTTTCATTAGCTGATTCCATCACCTCTTTCATTTCTGGGTCCAATTTCCTTAACTGATTTTTCCCTTGGTTGTGGGGTATATTTTTCTGCATTGTTGAATGTCTCATAATCTTTTAATTAAATGCTGGATATTGTGGAAGTTACATTATTGACTGACTGGATTTTGGTTTTGTTTCAGAAGACTGTGGACTCTTGGCTTGTCAGGCAGCTAAGATGCTTCCAGATCAGCACGATCTGTAAAATTTGCCAGGGCAGGGCCTGGCTTCAGCCACCTTCGGCCTGGCATAGCCCTGGTCCTCCCTCCATGTCGGCCTCTGGGCTAACAGATGCAGCTCAGCAAAGCATCTTGTTCTGGACGGACAGCGCCTGGCCTCACTCTGGAGCTCAGGTAGGCTCACTCCAGCGTCTGGGGTCTGCTGGTCCCTGATGCGCGGTCTCATCTGGACCCTGTGGTGTCACCTGCACCAGCTCGGCTGCTCGTTCATGCCTGTGCAGACCACAGTCCTCCTCTTCCTCAGAGCTCACTTGGGGCGTCTGCACCAGAAGTTCTCCCACCTCTGCCCCACGTCCGATTTATATCTCTTCATCTCCACCAGAATGTTTTGCCCTGGGCTGATCCTCTCTCCCTGTGCAGCCTTCCGGAAAATTCCTCCAGGCAGAAACCAGGGCATTCACAGGTTCAGCTGACTTATCTCCTGTCTCTCTGGATCACAGCCCTGCTCTGCCTGCTGTCCAGCGTCTGGAAACAGATGTTCACTCATTTTGTCCAATCTGCTAGTAGTGACCACAGGCAGCCAGCCCGGCTCTATTTCCTTCATCGTGGCCAGAAACAGATGTCTGGTAGGAGCTGTCCCCAATGGTCGTCCTGTCCCCAGGAAGGGCAGGTGGGTGCTGTAGGTGCTGTAGGTGCCAGCCTTCCTCTTGGGACACCTCTGTCATACCTCTGTGATCTCAGAACGGTCTTCAGTTGTCTTCTGACAACCGGGACTAAATCGCTCTCTGTGTCCCAGTGGCGACAGGGGTGAGGGACACTCAGTGGACTGCTTCTGTCACCTGTAGCCTCCTGCAGGCCCCACTCCTCCTGAGAGGAGAGGGCCCTGACCTTGGTGTAGGAGACCTGCCTGCTATAGACAAACCTTCCTGCTTCTGGTCTGGAGCTGCCCATGCCGGGCCCCCGGGGCCTCTGCCTGCTGCGCAGCTGTGGTCCCTCGGCACCCAGGGCCTCCACTTTCACTCCTTTGCCTTCAATGGAGAATTAATCGCCCCAAGCTTCAGTGAATTGATGGTCCCCAGCAACAGCTACAGCACCACTGCCCTTACTACCCTGTGGCTCCTATTTCCTGATACGGGGCAGTGTGTGTCCTTCAATTCCTATGCCATCAGGTCACCCCAGCAAATGTCCAAACAAGTGCAGCAGTTGGGCACGCCTGGCAGTGTGTGTCCCACCCCATCACAGCAGGGCCTCACTCCTGTGCCTTTGCAGAAGACCCATGTCTAAAACCTCAGGTCCTACCTTTCCAGTGCCTCTCCCTCAAGGTAGCCTCACATTGGACCCTCTGGAGGAGACTCTGGGTGGACAGCTGGGAGCATGGGGCTTAGTGGAGGGCAAGGGTGTCTAGTGATCTCATCCTGGAGGAGTGGGGACAGGCAGGTGTCAGGTGACTGGGGCCACAGCATCCCCACCGTACCCCTCCCACAACAATGGGGTGCACTGCCCCTTACCCCTTGCCCAAGAATCTTCTGTGGGAACCCCAGAGCTGACCTCACTGGGCCTTGCTTCCTGGCTGGCTGTCCCTCAGCAAGCTTGATCTTTGCTGGAACACGTGTGGCTCAGATGGAAGATTTATGATCTTTTCTGAGCACGAGAATTGAACAATGGTCTGGGCAGGCACAGAGGTAGGAGAGCAGGTGCAGAGGGCCCTCCCTGTCCTCTGACACGTCACTAGGTGATGTTAACAACACAGGACACTAATGATGACCGTGCCAGCTCCAGCCCTATGCCCCCCACTTCCCACTAGAGAGGATAGTCTGTGAGGGTCTCAAGGGTCAGCAATAAGGACCTGGTCTCTCCAGGCTGGCCTGGGAGCATCTGCTCCAACCCTGACCCCTGCAGGGGCTTTCAGATCCCCAGGCAGGGGCTGGACAGAGGCACCATGGCCAGACTGTGAGTCTGGAACACTAGCACCTGGGCAGCTGCCCACGGCTGGCCAGAACATTGGGTCAAAACTGCTTCCGTGTTCCTCACCTTCCTGGTTTAACATGCCTGTCACTCAGGTTTAGGGACCTCATCCTCTGGAATAGTAGCAGGAACCAGTGGCTTTATGGGCAAACATGCTGTGAAGGAGGCAGCTACTGGGGATGCAGGTGGCGTCCCTGCTGCTGCTGTGAGGAAAATCTGCCCTGACACAAACACCAGGGGCAGGAGGGGCCTCAAGTGCATGTGCACACCAGGACGGCCAGTGTGAACGCACCAGGGACACGAGGGGCCTCGAGTGCACGTGCACACCAGGGTGGCCAGTGTGAATGCACCAGGGACACGAGGGGCCTCGAGTGCACGTGCACACTGGGACGGCCAGTGTGAACGCACCAGGGACACGAGGGGCCTCAAGTGCATGTGCACACCAGGGTGGCCAGTGCCAATGCACCAGAGCCCAGAGCTCAAAGAGTGTCTCTTGGGGTGACCAGGTACGGGTGCTTATTGAGCTCTATGGGTGCTGAGAAGCAGGGCACAAGGGGAACTGGGGCTCAGAGAGGGTGAGTGAGCAGATGGGCGGTGCAACTGACAGAGTGAGCAGCCTGAGGAACCAGGGGGGTGGCAGTCATGGGGCTGCAGCAGTCACCACAGCACTGCCCCAGCACTCCCTTCCGCTGCTCCCCACCAAATGAAAGCACAGCCCTTGCCCCCTCCCCAGGGGCTGGGTAGACCAAAGGGCAGAATCCAAACCCAACCCTGACTTACACCTGCCCTCCCCACACCTGCCCGCCCCACACCGGTCTGTCCCTCACCTGCCTGTCCCACACCTGCCCGCCCATGTTCACCTGCTGCAGGACCAGCAGCTCTGTCTGGCTCTGGCTTCTGCTGGGTGAAGAGAAAGGATCAGTGTCATCACACAGGGAGGTGAGCAGGAGGGAGCAAGTGCTTTTAATTTCTGCAACACAGAGCCTGTCTTTTCTTTTCTGAGTACTAGATAATTTCTCATGAGAAAAGCCTGCTTCTTTAAGACCTGCAGACCTAACCCTAACCCACACTGAGATATTAGCTCAGCTGCCACAAAGCTTAGGGCTGGTCCTCCATTCTTCAGTGGCAACTGGGACCAATAACGCCCACCGAGGACAGCAACACCACGGCTGCTGGCCTATGGAGCAACCTCGGGAAGGCATTTCTCCCTCCGAGTCGGGGAGAGGGACTACAAATTAGTGTAATTAAATCAACCCCACACTATGGCCAGATTTCCTGACTTTTACTGAAATTACAAACGCGTGACCAATATCAGGGAAAAAGTACTAGTTAGCTAGACAGGTGTCTCTTTGGACAGGTAACATGGGCTTCAGGTGGAGGCAGTTTCTCTGAACACACAGGAAAATAACAGCAAGAAAGCTCCTCTGTCATTACTAGACATCAAGGCTGTCTCAGCTTGGTAGCCTTAATCATCTTCAGAACCTGAAAATTAGACTATAGCTCGTTTAATTAACATTTGTTTGAAATGAATAAACGTTAATTCGGGCACATTCCATTTTGCCCCCCACAGTGTAATGTTAGCTATGACCCAGCCTTGCCCTCTCCGCTCTCCGGAGCTCCCTCACTGTGTCCTGCTCACTCACTCCCCATCCGTCTGTCTGCTCTTTCTGCAGAATCTGAGCACAAGCCTCTTCACCTACACTGGCTCCCTGTGTCTGGCCCGGCCCAGCCCTGTGTCTGCGGCTGCTGTTTTGGAAGCCCCCGTACACCTGTATTCTGGGTGTGTCAGGTTGCTGGGAGGCCTGGGGACCTGGGAGAGCAAAAGCCTCCCTCCTCCCCTGATCCCAATCACGCTGGCCCCAGGGGCCTCCCTCGGCTCTGCCGTGGCCCTATCCGTGTCACAGCACGAGCCAGTTTGGAAAGACGTTCTCCAAATCCCTGCTTCCCTCAACCACAGCTTTCTTATACAAGGCAGAGACAGAGCATTGCCCAAAATGGCATCTTTAGGAAAAGTCATCAATACAGGGAAAATTATTTAGAGATTAATTTGCTTCGTTTGCTTTTAAAATATGATCCCCTACTGCCCAGATAGTGCTGAGAAAATCTGGGCTTAAGCCAAGAGTCCCAGGTGGGATCAGGGTGGAGCGTGACTGAGCCCAGCCGGCGAGCACATGCCCGAGGAGAGAAGAGCCTCCCACGGCCTTTGGCCTCTCTTCTGCTTCTGGCAGAAGGATCTGGAAAGCTGAAATGTGGAACTCACCCAATCCAGGACACACACTGGACACAGGACAGCACACAGACTCACTTCATTTGACCTCAGGATTCTTCCCACACGAGTTGGCTGTGACGTGTGTAAGGGAAGTCAGCATGAACGGCTACACCTCCAGGTGGTGGCTGGGTTTGCTCTTCCTCAGCAGTCCCGTTCCCATGGGCCAGCAATCTGGGCACTGGACCTCACGCCGATTGCTCTGGGCTCCGTCCCAGCCCCAGCTCCTGCCTCATCCGTGCATCCACCTGCCCACTCTGGTTGCAGACTCTGCTCTGCTGTGTTCCTCCCTGCAGAGCAGATGCTGGGCAGCCACAGGTCAGCAGAGGTGTGGTGGCCAGACAGGCCAGAGGGCCACTGGGCTGCCGTGAAAGGCGAAGGAGGGACACCTGAGGGCTGAAGCACAGAGCGGCTCACGCAGGAGGCTCCCCACTGCCTTCCGATGTTTGGGCCTCCACTCTAAACTGATGGGAGATGGCTAAACTCTGAGGAACCCGGCCACTAAAATGTGGTCTGGGATCACAGGCCCAGAGGATTCTGACATGAACAGGTTTGTAATTTGGACATTTAACCTTGAAAGAAAGTTATCAAACATTGAGGGAGAGGTCATTTGTGATTTCAAGATCGTTCCCGGTGATGACCCAGTACCCTCACCAGGCCCAGAGACTGTTCTCACCAAAAAGGCACAGGGAGCAGAGTGTCGAGTGGACACTGGGGTGGCTGGTGGGCAGAAGCGTCACCCTTGGAGACCTGCCATTGCTGACAAAGCCACACCCCGTCCTTTTCGTGCAGACTTCGCTGGCCTCCTACTGTCAATGTGCTCCGTGAGATTTGGAGGCAGGAGCTTTGCCATCCCCAGCAGGCCTGGTTGTTGGAGCTACGTGGCTATCCTGGTGGCCAGCATCTCCATGCCTGGTCATTAGTTCTGTGGTCGCAGTAAGACAGGGGTGCCCAGGGCCCCCATTCTGCTGGTAGATCCTGACACGGCCAAGAGGGGGCACATTCTGAGGACCGTTACCCTCTTTCTTCAGAAGTCCACGTGATTCCTGATGCCAGTCCTTACAGATAACTGCAATTAAACTCCTCTGGCAAATTATCTGAGAAAATGAGTGATAAATAATAAACAATTGACCTCATTGTTTCATCCCAATGGGCACAAAAGCCAAATATGCAGGAAACAAGTAAAACGGCCCCGATTTCCAGGCTGCGCCAGGGTTTTCCCTCCCTGTCGTCTTGAAGGCGGCGTTTCTATCTCTACTGCTTTCCAAAGAAACATTTCCATCCACCCCAAATTTCAGTTTATTTAAGGAAAACATTGACTCTATTGCAGGTACGTACCTCCAACAACCAGGCCTGCCGGGGATGGCAGGGCTCCTGCCTCCGAATCTCATGGAGCACGTTGACAGTAGGAGGCCAGCGAAGTCTGCAAGAAAAGGACCAGGTGTGGCTTTGGCAGCAACGGAGGAAATTATATATTTCCATAATTTCCCCCATTGTTTTCTCTGATTTCACATAAAAAAATTAAGTTAAGGAATATATTTTTTCCTACCCCCCTAAAATAAATGCTGGAAGTATTTATACTAATTGGGAAGGTATTTGAAAAGTAGATGTTCAGAACTGTTGGGGAAATTAGTTTTGGTCAGAATAGCAGGTGAAGGGTGCATCCTCCTCATGCCCCTTGGTCTGCCCCCAATACCTAAACTTCCTGCCTATGGTGACAGCACTGGGTCCCACCCGCCTTGCACCTCTCCTCATAGGGACCTACACCTGCATCAGTATCTTCAAATATAGGTCTGTTATCTAGTCTCCAAAATATCAGTCTTCCAAGAGGGAATAACTAACACATCATAACCATGCCCCTGCCATTCCGCCAAGGACTGCTCAGGGGGTGGTCGGTCACCTTGAGCACTGCACAGATGTCTAGCAGGAGTTCTCAGAGGTAGAGTCAGCACCCAGCTCACCCCGTCTGAGACGGCGGGCGCTGATGGTGGAGGATCCAACAGCTGCTCTTTGCTAATGAGCTCTAAGCAAGAAGAAATTTACCTTTGTGGCTGCCATTGGCAGCTTGGCTGAGTGCCGGCAGCCTTGCGTGGAGACGTCAGGCTCTGGAGATGCTCCCTGCTTCCTAGCACAGCCTGCATAATTTCCTGTGCTGTAAATATACTTTGAAACTAGAAAGTCATTAGCCCTGCACATAGTTAAATGTCCTTCCTTCTAATGGCTAGAATTGATTTTTTTTTAAGGTTTGCTAATAAACGTTTGGAAACCATGGCATTAAATATGTTGAAGAAACTTTTTTCTCATCAAATCTAGCTTTTTTAAAATGGTAATAATCAAATACAGAACGCATATAATTCAAAGGAAAAAATAAATAATACTTCAGGTCTTACTTCAAACCTCATGTAAGGATTAAAATTCCACCAAGGCAGGAGGCAGGGAGGCCAAGGCAGGAGGATCGCTTGAGCCTTGGAACTGGAGGCTGCAGCAAGCTGTGATCATGCCATTGCACTCCAGTCTTGGTGACCGAGCTGGGCCCTGTCTCATATAAAAATAAATAAATAGAATTCCTCCAGTGTAAAGGGACTGGCCCATTCTCTTCATGTGTACTGGGCACTTCCTCTGCCTCGGGCACTGTCCCAGGTGAGAGACTCAACTCTGAGAATGACCTTCTCATGTAGCATTCACAGCCTACCAAGGAGAATGAGCAAATAAATCCTCACCAACTGACAACCTGGATGCACAGACAGAGCCACCTAGGCCACATGGAACAGATGAACTAGCATGGCGGGAAAAAAGCTTATTTTAGGAAGGAACGTTAAAGCTGGCCCTGAATTATATGACCTTCCACAAAAAGACAGAAGTAAAGAGAGCCCTGGGTAAGGGGATCAAAAGGGCCAAACCCCATAGGCAAGAAGGGGGTGGGAGATCTGCTGGGATTTAGAGAAGGTCTGCGTGACTGGGGCAGAGCAGAGGATGGAGAGATGGACAGGAGGCCAGTCTGGGAAGGTGGGTGAGATCCAGGCTGCCCTGTGGGTGAGATCCAGGCTGCCCTGTGGCCCTGCCTGTAGCCACAGCAAGGAACTGGGGAAGCCAAGTGGGTGTTTATGGCTAGAGAGTTACTGGGTTGTATATCAGAGAATCCCTCTGGCATAGAGTGGAGAATGGATCAAAGAGAAGCAAGAATCACAGCTCAGCAGCCTGTGGAGGTCATTCCATGATCCAGCAGGGATGATGGCAGCTTGGGATAAAAGGTGACAGTGAAAGTGGAGTGACATAGATCAGTTTGGGGACATGTTACTGAAGTCAGCAGGGTTACCTTTGTCTCAATTTAGGGAGTCTGTGATAGGGAAGAATCCAGACTTGCTCCCAGCTCTGGGTCTTTTGGTGCAGCCTGTTGGTGGGGACCAGTGGGGACGTGTTGGGAGGAGACAGAGAGGATCTGGCCTGAGTGGGCAAGGGCTCCCAGGAGAGGACCGGGCTAGGGATTGAGTCCTGTGAGTCACCAGTGTCCAGTGCCACTGAGACCCTCGTCTGAGAGTGTGCACAGAGGGGACTGTGTCCACAGACTGAGAATATTGATCTCAGAGGGACGAGTCTGGGAAATGTAGACCCCTGTCCTACAGGAAGGTGCTCCCAGAGGGCAAAGGGCTGTCTCCATGGAGGCAAAAGGGAGGTGCGTGGCCATTTGTCCTGGCGGCGGGAAGACTGTATGGTGTGGACAAGAGCATTTTCCACTAAGCAGTAAATGCTCAAGACCAGGCAGCAGGACTAAAACCCACAGACCTGGACACAAGTCCCTGGGGCCCAGACCAGAGACAGAGAGAGGTGTTTCCTGGTTTTATCCCTCTCCCCACCACACCCTGCTAGAGAGCAGTATTTCCTGGTTTCATTCCCCTACCTCCAGCCAGCCCTGGACCAGAGAGAGGTGTTTCCTGGTTTCAACCCCCCTGCCCTGGACTAGAGAGAGGTGTTTCCTGGTTTCATCCCCCCTGCCCTGGACTAGAGAGAGGTGTTTCCTGGTTTCATCCCC
>NW_003852470.1:1887695-1893192 GCF_000181295.1 Otolemur garnettii | reverse complement strand
AGAGAGAGGTGTTTCCTGGTTTCATCCCCCCTGCCCTGGACCAGAGAGAGGTGTTTCCTGGTTTCATCCCCCCAACCCTGGACCAGAGAGAAGTGTTTCCTGGTTTCATCCCATGTCTAAAATGGGAGAAATGGCTGAAGTGCTGTGGTTCTTTAGATAAATATATGGAAATTAGATAACAAATAAAAGCATTTTGAAAAGGGAAAATCTTCTGTCACTGGATGATGCTATTAAACTAAGGTTTATCACACAAATTTCTTTAATGAATATAGAGTTTAATGAAAGATATTGATTATCAGAAATTATCCAATCTAATTTTAAAATAAGACCAAGAATTTAAAAGCATATTACTTCAGAAAAGCTTGAACACTGTGGCTAAGACACCCAGGTCTTAGGGTGACTCCGTGTATTCTGTGTCCGGAAGACCACTGCTTGTTGGGAAATGGGACATCAGCTGGTGACATTTTGAGTCCTTTGCTGGGGAGAGGACGGTGCCTGTGAGTGGCTCATGGTTACTGAGGACGTGGATGTCCACTATTTCTGCTGGGTATATCCACCCTATAAACAAGCTCTAGAAACTTCAGCACTGGCAAGGGCTGCAGTGAGAGGACACGGCGCAGGTTGGGGTTAATTGGGGGATGAAAGGCCCACAGACAGGTGCGGAGATGTAATGAGGCCAGACAAGCCCAGCGGCCAAAGAGAGAGGCGGGAGGGGCAGGTGGCAAGGGGGCTGCTTGTTGGAACAGAGTGCAGGCCTGGGGCAGGGCAGGGCTGGGGCTGGTCTCACCCATGGAGCTGTGCAGGCCTGGGGCAGGGCAGGGCTGGGGCTGGTCTCACCCATGGAGCTGTGCAGGCCTGGGGCAGGGCAGGGCTGGGGCTGATCTCACCCATGACAGGTCTCAAGTCCCTGGGCCTGAGCAGGTGCTTAGCAGATACTCACTGAGGGAATAATAGCGACCTGCTTCTGAAGGGACAGCAATCTCCCGTCACGCTCAGGCTTGGCCCAGAGCCCCCAGGTCTCTCCAGTCACTTTGCACAGACTGGGGAGAGGAAGGGGCCTGTGAGTGGCTCATGGTTACTGAGGATGTGGATGCCGTGTGCACCGCCGCCTGCCGGGCTGCATCCTCAGTTCTGGGGCAGAGTGTTGGGATCCCCGTCTTGCCTCCGGGGACACTGAGGCTCAAAGAGGCTGAGTCTTCCTGGTCCCTCATAGAGACCTGGCATGTGGCAGTGCTGAGTGCAGCATTTGCGGGAATGGAGTTAGGTTTGGTTAATTTCACAAGATAACAAGAAAGTATGAGGTCTGCTTTCAGCGTAGAGAGACAGGAAATGTCGAAGACCTAAGGGAACAGATGGTGCCTCCTTCTGTCCCAACCCAAATGCCTGGCAGCGAGATATGAAAACAGTGGCCGGGCTCTGTGGGCAGGCCGCTCAAGACTCGACCCTGCCCCCATTTCCAGATGATGGAACTCAGGCTCCAGGAGCCGCTCAGGACTCAACCCTGCCCCTATTTCTAGATGATGGAACTCGGGCTCCAGGAGCCACTCAGGACTCGACCCTGCCCCCATTTCCAGATGATGGAACTCGGGCTCCAGGAGCCCCCAGCTTGGCCAGTTGAGATTCACAGCCTCTTCGTTGGACCCCAGAGTAATCATGTCATCCTGCCTACATCTGAGAACCCACAGCCCCAAGGGCAGAGCCGGGAGTTTGCTAGGTTGGGCCTCTCCCAAATCCAAGTCCATCCTCAGCCCAAATCCAAAAGGTGCTGATGGTGCAAAGAAAAATTCATGTATGAATACAGGATTGAGTATGGCAGATTTGGCCCAAGAAATCTTCTATTTAGGTCGGGAGCACTTGCATGCATTTGAAAACCATGCAAAATAAATTTTATTAACCTAGGTCACAGTAAAAAAAAAAATGTTATTCATTTGTGCATGTGTGAGCATGTGTATAAGCAGGTGTGTGTCATGTGTGTGCATGTGTATATAGTGTTCTGTTTAAGCATGTGTGTACATGTGTTTATCATGTGTGCACATGTGTGAGCAAGTGTGTGCATGTGTATCATGTGCAGATGTGCATGTATGTGTTTACATGTGCACATGTGTATTACTCAGGAAGGTCTGAGACTGATGAGCGACTGCCGGTCTGAAGACACCAGCCTGGTCCCACCAACCTCGTCACAAACACCCAGCCCTAAGTGAGATTCTCAGCCGTGATGCAATACTACCTCAATTCAAATCATCCAGCCTTAGTTTTTAATTCCATGCGTATTGTTTTAATGCAGGGATTTGAAGTTTGCTAAAAGCAAACTTTCTAGTAAGGAATAGGAAAGCAGTGAGCTCCCCGCAGGCCTGGAAGATGCCACACTCTGGGCAAGTGGAGGGACGCCCAAGGGCCACCGCTGTGCATGGGGACAGCCCCTGGCCTGGAGCAGCCATGAAGGCTTTGCCGTCCCAGAACCACCAGGAGCCCCTGCTCCCTGGACAGGCCCAGCAGACAGGCAACATGCCTCTTTGCCATCAGTCAGGATGACAAGAAGGAAATCAGCCAACTGTGTCTTTCTCCCAGAACGCTGCTGCAGAGAGATGACAAGGAGACGGTTTTCTCAAGTGTTAAGATTTCTCTTTAAACATATGCCTTGCAGGTGTCTTCAGCCTGTCTCTCCTGCCAGGTAAGCACTAAACAGAGCCTCAGACCGGGAGCTGGACACAAATAAGGGCCTCGATGGCCAGTGGTCTGTTTTGTTGTGATGGTTCCTGTCTGAGACTCTTCTTAGAGGTGCAGAGTGGGAACGTGTCACAGAGCAGTCTGCCTTGTCCTGACGGGGTGTACCGTGCTCTGCCACAATGCAGCAGATGGGCGGGTGTCTGTGCACAGGGCCACCCGGAGGGGCTGGGGGATTCCCTGGGACTCTGGCCAGGGAGTGACACTGCCACTGATCGTGCTTCTGCCTCTCCGTTCCCTGTGTTTTGACAAAGCCAATGTGGGCCAGGGAAGTGCCTCTGAAGCTGAGTGGGTCATTGTGCTCTTACCCTGGGCTCCAGGCAAAGAGGAGGCACCACTTACAGGCAAAGTCAGCTTTGCATTAACCTAGCAGAAAGCTCTACAATATTCTCACTTAAACCTGCAGCGTGGAACTGTGGCTCTGGCCAGAGATGGCTAATTTTAAGCTTGAGCCCCCTGGGGCACCTCCCTGGGGGCTACTGAGAAATGTCTTCATCAACAGCAGTAGAACTGTTATTAGTCACAGGTTTCTTCCAGAAACTGCCATTTCCTGAAAAAGCCACACATCAGCTAGCCAAGGAACAAAGCGTGCACTGGAACCTTCATTTCAAAAACCCAAAATCAAAGCGGAGGGTTGTGCTTTGGCTCAGGGCTGCCCGAACCCTCCCTGGGGGTGAGGATCCCGCCATGGGTCTGCCAGGATCTAAGGGAGGCTAATGAGAACCAGCTTATGAATAAAAGAAGGGACTGGCTTTCCTGGCACTAGAGGAACGCAAACACTCCAGAGCCAGGCAGCCTCACAGCGGAGCCACCGCCATTAATGACGCTGGTGACACCTCCGTCCTCTGCCAGGGAGGGCCCCTCGGCTTTGGGGAACACTGGCACTGCTCATTAGCAGGGCAGCCTTGGAGAGCCGCCAAGCTGTGCTTGCAGCTGCCCGTCCATGGTAGAAGCCTAATTAATATGTGACAGAACCCCAGAAAATGAAAGGCATACCCCACCTCCGTGCTCTGTGCTGGCTCTGACTGAATGTGCTGACCTTGAGTGTGCACACGGGGGAGGCGGCAGGCTCTGGGTCGCAGGTGCCAGTCAGGAGACAAGCTGGTGTCACAAGGGGCCCGGGAGCACCCACCATCGAGGACTTGCTTTGAGTATTTATTTCTGTCATGAAGAGAAATTTTGCAGAACACTAGAATCATCCTAATTTTTAAGTAGTGGTGTTACAGGCATCTTCATCAAATCCTGGGCTGAGTGACATAAGTTTGGGAACTTCTCAGAGGAAAATTATCAGGGATTCAGACAGCCAGAGGAAGGTGAGAGGGTCTCCATGGGCCCTGGCCCCTGTGCCTGTTGGGCCCCCTCTGTCCCATTGGCACATGTCACTCGCTCTGAAAACAGGAAATCAGTAGGCACCCAGGTGAGCAAGCCTGTCCCCCTCCTTGCTCAGCAAGACAGTGTTGGCCGGGGCAGGTGTCACTGAGCTGTGAATGGGTGCGGGAGTCAGGGTGCAGGTGTGCTCAGCCACAGTGCCGCTCTCTGGGAGGAAGCCGGGACCTTGGAAGGGCCGACACTCCGACCAGCCGGTTGGACCAGGAGAGATTTGCGTCACAGAAACCTGGACACCTACTCATTTAGGATGAGCTAAGAATCTCACTATCTTTTTTTGTTTTGTTTTGATTTGATTTTAGAATGAAAATATTTGTTTATAACAAAAGAATTAAAAACTAAGAAATAAATCAAAGTTGATAGTTTATAATTTAAACACAAGAAGTCCATGAATTGATGGTGGCCTCTGCAGGTGAGACCTCTGGCCCTGGCCCACCTTGGGCTGCATGCAGGTGTGGGGTGGGCTGGGCTCAGGCTCCATCTGGGCTGCTGCCCCCTCCCCTCTGTAGCTGCCTCCTCCACCGGGGACTGTGCCTCCTGGGGCAGGAGTGGCCTTGGAAGGCCATTGTGGCTGAGCACACCTGCACCCTGACTCCCACACCCATTTACAGCTCAGTGACAGAGTGATCGGCCAGCTTGACCTGATCTCTGTACTCGGCACAAGGACCATCACCTCCTCAGGCCTCGATTTCCTTTCAGGAAAATGGCAGTGTTGGCCACGGCTCTGCAGGTGGCCCCCTGTGGCTGTCATGGGCCATGTAGGGGATCAGAGCATCCTATCCTGGGAGGCCCCCAAGCCCCATGCCAGAAGCAGAGCCCCGCTGATGCTAACAAGCAGTGAGAGAATTTCACGGAGAATCTGCTCCAGTAACATATTTGGTCCTCCCCAGTAACAGGGGAGGCAGTGCCACATGCTGGGACGAGGCACATGGCTGCCCCACGTGAGTCCTGCTGCTGGGACAGGGAGGCAGCTGGAATTGGAGCCTGGTTGTGTTCAGACCCTGCTGTCTGGAGGAAGACAACCCCGCCTGCAAGGGGGATTCAGGCTGAGATTGCTTCTGCCTCTGCCCAAGTATAAGGTGTTCTGCAAAGCAGGTGACATGGTCTGTGGGGCTCGCAGGTGAGGGTGTCCCTGGAGAGCCCTGGTGCCCAGAGAGAGGCTGAAGGCAGACTCCAGGGCCCCCTGCAGCCCGTCAGAGCAGGGCCCACACACCCTCCCGGACCCTGGCCTTCTGTTCCTTCTCCTCCCTCCCTCCCTCCCTCTGCTTTCCCTCCCTCCCTCCCTCTCTCCGTCCATCTCTCCCTCCCTCTCTCCCTCCCTCTCTCCCTCCCTCCCTCCCTCCCTCTCTCTCTCCATTTCTCCTTCCCTTCCTTCCTCCCCTCCTTC
>NW_003852470.1:1876709-1886023 GCF_000181295.1 Otolemur garnettii | reverse complement strand
CTCTCCCTCCCTCTCTCCCTCCCTCCCTCTCTCCCTCCATCTCTTCCTGCCTGCTCACTCTCCTTTTGCATTTCCTTATGCCTCTATCAGTAAACATCCTTCTACTCATTCTGTTTGTTCCTTTCTCCACTCACTCTTCCATGCTTTTATTCATTTGCCAGAATACTCTCCCTCACGGTCACTGATTACCCCACAGGTTGGACACACATTCCCGGGGTGCCTGCAGGCCCCAGCCTGTGCATTTCCTAGCAGTGACCCCTCTCTGCTGGGGATGTGGGCTGGGTAGCCAGGCAGTCCGGACAGCACCTTGGCAGGCCTTCCTCACTTATTTCCATCTGTGGGCCTCTCCCCAGGGCTGACTCTGTCACTGTTTAGGTGTCTGAAATGGTGACGGGCTCTCATCTGGAGAACTGGAGAGCTGCTGGTGGCCCTCTTGCCCTGAGCACCTCCGTCTAGCGTCCAACTCTGGGGTCCAGCTGCACCTGCCCTTGCTGCCCCAGCACCCCTGCTCAGGCCTCCAGGCTCTGCCAGCCAGGCCTGCTCCGTCCCACACCTGCTTCCCACTTCTTTCCAGATGCAGCTTGGTTGGGACTCATGAGACGTGGCTGAGACCAGCATGGAGGGAAGGACTCAGACTTCCAGGTGGGGCATCCAGGTGGGTCCCCTCCCTCGGCTAAACCAGTAAAGCCAGACCCATGGGGCTCTGGTGAGGACAGAAGCATTCCCAGTAAAGCAGTTCTTCCCACGCTTGGCACTCAAATTCCTATTTAATTACAAGTCCAAATGAAGGGCACTTCAATCATTTAATGCCTCTAAATATAGATTTTACTGAGTGTTTGTCAAAAGGTTTCAACTGCAAAGCTCTGGAGCTCAGATCCTTTTCTGATTAATTTGAAAATACACATTTCTTTGGTGATGGACATGGCTCCCTGGCCCAGCCTGGTGCAGTGTCTAGGAGGAGGTGGCTTTTCCAGGGACCTGGAGTTGCTGGGTGGAGGAGGGCTCCTCCCAGCTGGGTCCAGCAGGGGCCCCTCCTTGTGCAGTGGCCGGGGGTGTCCCGCTAGAACGTTCAGGACAGGGCTGAGGGCCACATGCCCCTTCACAGCCTCCTTTCTTCACCTGTCCTGCTCCAACTACAGCTGAAAACAGTGAGAGAAAAGCCCTAAATGGGAAACGTGTGATGACAGAGAAGGAGCCGGGTGTCCACCTGTGTCACACGGGTGTCCAAGACGGTATCGGCAGAAAACCAGCTGAGACCACGGTCGTTCTCACAGAACCTCGTCCCACGGCCCCAGTTCCTTCAGAACCTACTTATTTATAAGAGCAATGAGGGGCTCGCTTTTCTTTTCTGTTTTCTAGAAGAATAGAGAACACCCTTTAATTACCTGAGCTATCTGAGTCACCCAATAGCGTAGTTACCAAAATGTTAATAATATGCCACAGCTTTCCTGATCTCTGACTTTAGCAGAGTGAAATGCTAACAAGCTATTTTTAATGAAAAGGCAACTTAAAATGCAGTACATCTCCAAATGGGGAGGTGATGGGTCCTGCAGACTCACTTGGAGAGGGAGCTCAGGGTGTGAGGTGGGCACTACGGAGGGGCTTGGCTGGACACACCTGCTCAGGAAGGGCCAGGATGCCTAGACCTCTGGCTGGGAGGGTCTCTGCCTGGAGGGACCATCCTGTGAACCTGTGGGGGATGATCTAAGAGGCACAGCTGATTCTCCGGCAGGGGCCAGCCCAGTGCCATGCCTGGCTCAGACCCCCATCTCTGCCCCACCTGTGCCCAAACCTCCTCCAGGTGAGCTGTGGACTCTGCCTGCAGGGGTATCCCTGAGCACCTGCACCTGCTGTCCACAGGGCCCTGCCCTCAGGATGTTCACAGTGGGTCCGTGCTCTGCTGCAGCATCCTGAACATCTTAAAAACTTCTGAATAAGGGACCCCACATTGTCATCTTTGCTCTGGACCCCCAAGGTTAATTAATGAAGCTGGCCCCTCCCTGCCCCCACCCTCTACAGCTAGTAGCCCCGCCTATTTCTTGTTCCTTGCCTACCCAGTGTCACCTAATAGCTAATGTACCACTTGTCCCTGAGGTCTTCCCTGTCCCTCCTATTCTAGGCAACACCCGCAGAGGCACCAGGGCCTTCGGGTCAGGAGCTGAGCCACCAAGCAGACCCAGCTGGAAGCAGAAGGGAGGGAGGGAGGAGGCCATCTCCGTAAACTCCTGCTCTGTCTCCCTGGGTCCCCTGCTCTCGGCTAAACCCCAGCAGCAGGAGGGGGGTCCTATGGATGTTGATGCATGTCCCCATCTCCCTCTGGAGTGGGGAGTTCTGTGGACCCATGTGCCAGATGGAGGTGGAGGCAGAGGTGGAAGGAAAAGGGGGGCCCAGGTGATGGGGAGGAAGGGGGAAGAAGGAGGAGAAAGGGGAGGTGGCTGCTGGTGTCCAGGGGAGCCCTCTGCCTAGCTGGGCGGCTCTCCTAAGGAGGCACAGAAGACCAACAGATTTTCTTTTGGAATTGTATGAAGAAACATAGAAAGATATTTAAATGAATAAGCTGGAATTAGAAGGAAAGAACTTTAACTACATGGAAAAAATCACTAGTTTACCCTTTAGCATGTTGGGACAGTCACTCAGGGTACACCAAGGCTGTACGGTTGTGGGGACACAGTGGTCTGGAGGGCTGAAAGACCTGGAAGGAAGGAACCCAGGGTCAGCCCAGGATCTGCTGGACTTCCCACAGAACAGCTGAGGGCCCAGTGTGGGCTTGAGGGCCAGCTTGTTGCTTGTGGAGATTAAAACCAGCACAGAGTAGATAGGAAGTGGGCAGTCATTGGGAGCTCGTGCTCCCAGCTACAAATGCCTGCTGCATATATAGCTATATTTAATGTTTTTAATTTGAGATTTCTTGATTCTTTGATTTCTTTTCTGTGGGCATGTGTGTGAGTGGGAGAGAGAAGGAGAGATTGATGGATCTCGGAGGTAGCCTCTGCAAGCACTCACAGGAGCCTGGCCCCAGGCTGGGGTCTGTGTGGCCCCTGTCCCACCTGGTGGGGAGGTGGCTGCCCTGGAGTGGGAGATATACAGGGTAGGAGATGCCCCCAGGATGGGAGATGTCCCCATTGTGGGAGATGCCCCAGGGTGGGAGATGTTCCCAGTGTGGGAGATACCCAGGGTGGGAGATGCCCCAGGGTGGGAGATACCCAGGATGGGAGATGTCCCAATGTGGGAGATGCCCCAGGGTGGGGATACAGGCGTCAATGGCAGGGCTCCGAATTATACATTACATGTTCCCCCTGCCTCTATCCCGGCTTCCCTGTTCTGAAAGTGATTTTTGAATTCTGTACCAATCATCAGCATAAATATAACTGAGGAAGGACGCCCCCATGGCAGCCTTGGGCACCCCAGTCATGTTTTGTTTCCCTTTTCAGGAGTAGCTGGCTCACTTCCTGCCCTTGGACCTGTGATTCCCATAACTAATCCCCGGAGCCTGGGTCTGATCAGAAACTTCAGACTCTAATCCCTCATATTAAAAACAAGCGTAGCTAATTTTATTCCTTGAAGTTCAACTTTAAATTGGAAAAAGTTTAATGTCTATAGTTGATCAGGCCCAGAACAGAAGGGGGAACCTCCTTTAAGAGTTCCAGCTGCAGCCTCTGGATGTGCTAATGACACTCACCTGCGGCTGCACGTGAACTAATTAAAACGCTTAATTATACTTTTTAATGCAAAGTGGAAGGTTTTAGGTAATGGATTCTGTGTGGTTTGCATTTTAAAACACACGGCCCTGAGCAGGCAGTACTGGCAGTTGCACAAGGGTGGGCCCCCTTCTACCCGCTGGGGTCGCACCCTGGTCCTCTGTTCCCATCCTTCAGGCTATATGGGCCACCTCTGCCGGCAGTGCATCTGTGACCTCATGTGCCCACCGGGTTTTCATTTCCCTTCTCCTTGGAGGCTGGAACTGTGGAGCCACAGGGTGGACCCTGCAGTCCCCATGCCCACAGGAGACTCAGCCCAGAGACAGCCTGGCCCAGGCTGAGGCTAACATCATGACACTGTGTCTTTTTCTGGACCATTCCTGCTCCTCTTCCTCATTCTCCTCCTCCTCCTTGTTCACCTCCCCCTTCAGAGAAATCCCAGACTATCCTCCTGTGGGAACCTGATAGAATGGGCCACATCGCCCAGCATCTTTTGAATGTCTATCACAGGTCTCTGGAATGGAGAAAATATTTATTGTTTCAAAGAAAGAATAAATCAGATGTGACCTCTGAAGGCTGCAGCAAAATCACCTGCTGGTGTCAGTTTGACTGACAAGTGCATGGGGCACTGGAGTGTCCTGCAGGCTCAGAGGACAGAGTGCTGGGCCCAGCAAGAAGACAGCGTTGAGGACACAGCAGGCCCCCTGGAAGGCAGTCAGGCCAGCTGTGGAGGGTGTAAGAGCCCTGAGGCTGCGGGCACTGTCACGTGGGTCTCCTCCACCCAGGTTGGGGGGGGGGGCAGCTGACTGGAGTTGGGGGCTGTGTCCTTCACTCAACCAACACTGATGCCCAATGACATGCAGTGACCTGCACTCATTGACTCACTGAGAACATGTTGAGGACCAGCACTTGTGACACAACTGGGTGCGGGGGGGCAAGTACCCATGCTCAGGGAACACCCAGAATGGCCAGGCTTGTCTCTGGGGCCTGGAAACCAGGGGTCAATGGCTGTGGAATTCAGGACATGGCACTAGCAGGGCCAAGGCCAGAAGCAGGGTCTGACAGGGGCTGTGTGCAGAGCAGGGAGCTGGTTTTCTATTACTTCTACCACATGAGCACAACGCTCCCACGTGCAAACTTGCAGAAATGAGCATGGAAAAGCCTCCCTGGAAAAACCCAAACTGAGCAGAAGCAGAGAGGGGTCGGTTGTCTCTGAGGGACTCGGCTGAGCTAAAGCAGAGAGGGGTCGGGGTGTCTCCAGGGACTTGGCTGCTAGGAAGGCAGGAGGAAGCAGGCGTGGCCTGGGGGAGTTAGCACTGAGCAAGGAGAGGAGCTGCCGAGGGAGGGGCAGAGCTCTGGGGCAGGGGAGGGTGAGGCCTCTCGTAGTGACAGCCTCAATGGAATGCTGGGATGATGGGTTTAATTTCTCTGTAGTCCCAGCTGCCACAGAACAGGGGCACAAGCGCACAGACACAGCAGAGCAGACAGAGCTCCTGTGTGATGGAACCCAAGGCCCGAGGAAATCAGGCCCAGTGCTGCCACTGCTGAGATGCCACTGGGACCTTCTGCATCCTTAGGGGGCAGCAGTTGAAATAGACTTTGGTTCTTGAAGCCTGATTATGACACATTGTTCAATAAATATCTCTAGAGAGAAGGAAGAATAATACAGGCCTGCAACCTTGGAGATCACGTTGTTGGGTTGGGCCAGACACCCAGGCACACCCTCAGGGATGTGTGCTGTACCCAGTTGGGTGCAGACACAGCTGCAGGCTGGGAAGATGGTCCAGGAGACAGTCTGGGTAGGGGCAAGGGGAGGCCAGTGGGCTTCATGGGGCTTCACTCAGCAGAGTCATCTCAGGCTGCAGGAACATTTACTGAACTTTAAACACCCAGCCCCGCCTCCGTGGCCTCCCTAAGAGGCTAGGGTGGGGAACAGACTTCCAGCAGCAATGCCATGCCAACAGGACAGGAAGCAATTTGCAAGCCTGGCCATCTCCCCTAAATTACAGATGTGGTGGACAGATTTGGCTGACTGCAAGTGCTGGAAAATATTTTTAATAATCACCTGAGTGAAGTCCCAAGGACCTATTAGAAACAATCTATTCAAATGTCAATGCCATTCATCTTTAATGAGAAAATAAACCTTGTGGCCTTATTAGTCTTTGGAATTAGAGAATACATTGGTTGATATTCTGTCATTTTCAAAATTAAATAAGGGAAGACCATTAAAAAAACTGAGTGCAATCTAATGTGGCTGGCCCCAGTCCCCAGAATGTGCTGGCACCATCTGTAACTGCTGCTGGTTAGTGGGCAGCGGTGTCACCATCATGATGCATGGCTCAATAACGCTGTGCCAGCTGCCAACACTTATTTTGGGGATTCAAGCTGTGTAAGTCAGATAAAAAAAATCAAGATAGATAGCTTGATAGGAAGATAGAGTTTTTGATAAGGTGCTAAGAAATCAGAGTGTGTGGGGATGTGTGTACCCGTGCATATGTGCGTATGTCTGAGTTTTCAAAGCAGGTGTTGACACTTTAGGGGAGGCTACATAACACCCAGGTGAAGTTATTGCTGGCTCAGAAACCCCCAGGTTTGTGCACCCACGCCACCTACACCAGCTCCAGCCCTCTCTCTCCCCAGTCTCAAGCCTTCATTTACTCTGAAATTGAGACAGGCTGACCCTGGAATCTTCTTGAGGTTTTTCAGAGAACACTAAGGGGCCATGAGAATCATCAAATTGTAGTACACAGGGAGGGTCTCAGTGCCCCCCCCCCCCAATCTTCATGGCATTGTAATTCAGGAAGGGTCTCAGTGCCCCCTGTCTTCATGGCATTGTACTTCAGGAAGGGCCTCAGTGCCCCCTGTCCTCATGGCATTGTAATTCAGTAAGAATTAACTTAATCATAAGCAGAGATTCAGATATGGTTTGCCCACCATCAAAGCTACAGGAAGATTTGGACACACAGGTACTAAGTTTCTGTGACGTCATTGTCCATTGTCACAGAAGCTTAGCAGGATCCTGTGTTTCATGAGGCTGGTGACTGGCTCACAAGCCAGTGAGTGTGGACAGTGGGCAGACGCCGCAGGATGGAGGGTCAACACTCCGTGCAAACTTTGCAGGCAGCTATTTTGTTAAGTGCTGTGTCAGCATTGAGGACCCCGCCACCAGCTGGGGAGGGTAGACTCCCTAGCCTCAGGCAAAGCCCCTTGGCATCTTTGTATAATTTATCACTGCAAGGATGCATAATTTGAAATACAAAGTTGTATAGTTACAACTATTAAAATAATTGTTCTTACTTATAGTTTACATTGAATTTCTGTAATAAGCACTGAATTTTGCATTGTGTGCAAAAGTTATTTCTGGATCTGCTGGGTTGTGTTCTCATATAAGTAAACCATGTACGAACCCATTTCTAATCCCGGGGCTCTAATCCCAGGGTCTCTCCTGCTGACTGCCCCTCTCAGCTCTCACAAGCAGACCCAAGATCAAGGAATCATCTTTGGTTAATGGGTGAGATGTGCTTTCTCCTGGCAAATTGATACATCCCTTGAGCTGGCTGGGGAACGTCTGCTTCCTTTCCCAAATCCCCCTTGGCTGCTTTTGTCACTTTGCAAAGCAGCCGGTCCCCCAGACATAGCTGTAGCAGGATGGTGGCTGCATTGTTGCCACACAAAGCCAGGGTGCTGTGTGCCGTTTACACTATACCAAGGAGGCTGTGAAAACCTATATTTAAACACTGGAGTCGAGCTTCGAGATTCTTGAAATGAATGTGTTAGCAGCTCCGTGAAGAATTCAGCTAAGTTGTTTTAAATTTTTGTTTTAACATAGAACATGATTATAAGGGAAGCTTCATATTATTCGTAAGTCTACGTTTCCAGATTCTCTGTGATATGATACTTTCCTAAAAATAAAGTGAAAGTGAAAAAGCAGATAGACAGACAGCAGCTTGCAGACAGGTGCAGACACAGACTCTGATGACCCGGCACTGACACCGGCGCCTGTGTGACCCTCCAAACACCGTGCAAGTCTCCCCTGGACAGCCCACTGCAGTTTGCATTTGTATAACAGTTGTGCTTTCGGAGGAGTCCTGAATCGGATTTCCAGAAGCAAGCCTGATCGGCAAGAGAGCCAGGAGCCTGCGGGGGTTCTCACAGCACCTCCTGCCCAGAGCTTTCCCACAACCACACAATGTTTTTGCAAATCCAAGTTTAAAACTGCAAAAGGAAAGAAGAGGGGAGGCTAAACAAGCCTGAAATTATTCTCCTCCAAGTAAAGTTCTCTGTGAATGACAGACCTGGTTGCCACACACAGGTCTGGGGGGGAGGGGAGCGCTCAACACAGAGCTCAGGACTTTCCATAGGTGCCCCCATCCCAGGGGCCACATGGCAGCTATCAGCTGGCCAGGAGAAACTCACTGATCTCCCCAAGTGCAGACAACACAGCCTTGCTTTTTGGATTTTGGCTGGACCGGGGCTCCAGGCCACCCGAGGACTCAGATGCCCCCAGCATCCCCATAGGGTCCCCACAGCATCAACCTTCTCCCTGCCCACCATGCTCCCCTGGACACAGAAGGCATGTGGTAGGAGCAGTCTTCAGGCCTGGGCAGCCCAGAGCACAAACATACCTCAGCCCTGTCTGTGGGAACAGCTCCTCACCCCACAGGAGGGGCCCCGACTTCCAGAGGGAAAATGAGAGCAATGTGCTAGATCTCATTCATTTCCCAGTTCCTAGCCATGTCATGACCACGGTGTGGGACTGTGGTCTCGGGGGAGATTTCTGTGATGCCTGCCCCTCCACAGGGAAGTGAAAGCTGGCAATCCTATCCATCTGTTAGTTCTTAAATTTCAGCTAAAATGGGTCTGGTCTTTAAAACCCAAAAGTCTGTTCTGTGAGGCTTACAAAGGATTGCTTAGACAGCCGCTGAAGGAGACCCTTGTACCTCTGAGGCTCTTCCACATGCAGACAGGACGCTGGCAACAGGTTCCTTTGTTTCCAGACTAAGGACGAGGTAACATCAGCCCAGGCATTATCCAGACTCCTGTTGTTAAAGGCAACCGCATGGCCCAAGGCTGGACACCAGACCCAATTCATCTCTGCCCAAGACAACACCCCACAGCAGGTAGGTCCTGCACAGGTCTTGGAGCCTTTAGGGGGTGGGGGTCACCTCTGCAAGGGTGGGAGCTGCCCACCCCTCCCCTGGGAAATGGCCAGAGCCCTGTGAGACACAGTGATTTTCCCCAAACCAGGCATCAGTTTGTAGCCCCTGAGGGCAGCCAGGACAGCCAGTCCTGCTCCCTCAGCTCACAGTAGCCAGCTGCTTCCAGCCACTTGTCTGTGACAGGCATGGGCACACAGGTGTACACACATATACACATGTGCACACACATACACGTATGCACACACCTGCCACACCCTGCACACGCTCTTCAGCACATCCGTGAAAAATAGTCCAGGTGTCCCCCTTAACACGGTCCCACTTACAGTCACACTTTGTTACTGGGCCCCTTCCCCCAGGGGAGATGTGCATCACCGACCTGAAGGAGTCAGGCCTCCAGCAGGGACCTTTGTCTCTCCCCTCCCCCAGGGGAGGTGTGCATCACCGACCTGAAGGAGTC
>NW_003852470.1:1869738-1876346 GCF_000181295.1 Otolemur garnettii | reverse complement strand
CAGGCCTCCAGCAGGGACCTTTGTCTCTCCCCTCCCCCAGGGGAGGTGCACCATGACCTGAAGGAGTCAGGCCTCCAGCAGGGACCTTTGTCTCTTCCCTTCCAGAATCAGCAGGTCTGTGTGGGCGGCCTGGTCGGCCACTAGAGAGGCAGGTGCCTGTGTTTCCCTCATTCTGCTCAGTCAGGTGAGGCCCCACCCACCGTCATGTAGGGGGCACCTGTGCCTTTTACCCAGGGAATCCCAGGAAGTCCCTGGTTCCTTCTGAAGCCAACTAAGGCTCAGCACCCATGTGCCCTCCTGAGAGTGTGTCAGGCGCCTGGGTGTGAGGCAGGTGAGCTCATGGGTCCACCCCTGTGAGCACGGGGCCCTGTGTACACCTTCAGCACAAAGGCAAGCTGGTGTCACAGTGACAATGTGCTGGTCAAGAGAAGGGGAGACAGCCCAATCCCTGCTGTGGGGCTGAACCATTTCCAGAATTCACCTGCAGATCCCAGAGAGTGAAGTCAGGGGCCTGGAAGCCCAGGGGTCTGAGAATATTATGGAACAGCTGCTCCTGGGTGTGCAGGGAGGGGAGCAGGAGGCTCGCTGTGGTATAGGTTTGGAGCCTGCAATGACAGCAGGCACAAGCCTCAGGGAAGGCGTCTGTGCTCATGCCCTTGCCGCCCCCGCTGTCCCCGGGGCTGTGTTGCTGTTACCTGGCCTTTGAGGAAGCAGCTACCAATGCCCAGAACCTAAGAGAGGCTCTCCAGACAGGCTCCCACAGTGCATCCAGTTCCCAGGTTGAAGGAAACACTGAGCACCTTCCTGCCCCTGCTGTCCCAGGGGCCCAGGGACCTCCTGCATGTCCCCCACCCAGGGCCCTGCACTAAACCCCTGACCCCGCCACCCAGGACTCTGGCTGCCTCTTCCAAGGGCCTCCTGCCCACCCCCTTCCTAATGCACAGCACTGACTCCCCAGCCTCCCCCAGGGGTGCTCCCCGCCCCGCATAGGCCTGTCCTTAGGGAATCTGCTCCCAGCCCCAGCCCCTCCAGAGGGGACACCAGGGCAGGACTCGGTGGACCTGGATGGGGCAGCGGCAGGCTCGAGCCCAGCCCCTGAGCCGTGTGCTGAAGACTCAGGAGACCCTGCTGAGTCCCATGGGCCCCCAGACTGAGTAGCTATGTGAACTTGGTCCCTCCTCTCCCACCCACACCCAATCTGAGCTCCAGGAGTGAGAAGTCAGTGTCATGAGGTTGGTGGAGGGGCCAGTGTCATCAGGTTGGTGGAGGGATTACACATTTGAAGTCCCTATTTTGTCATCCGGCTCACGGCACTAACGGTCTTCATCCGGATTTCTCGAGTGTTGGGAGGTGCACACCTTCTCCCCCCACCCCCATGCCGGCTTCCAGAGCCATGGATTTGTGCCCTGGGGGTGGCCACTGGCAGACAAGTCCCTCAGGGACTGGCGCTTCCCATCTGCTGATAACTTTTTTTTCTTTTTTTTTTTTGCTGTGAGCTTTTAATCATCCAAGGCGTCAGCATCATCACTGCGCTTCCCATGGTACAGATGGTACCAGAGCACTTTGTACTCTGATTTAAAAACCTGTACTTGTTCTTGGCTGAAGAAAGGATGTTTTTCTTTTTGTTCATTTCTGTGTGGCATTCTGGAATATGAATATGCATCGTTTTCATAATTGTCTGGTTTTAACATGCTTTAGCCAATGCGGAGGCTGCTTTTTCTAAAACTCTTTAACCAACCGTCAAAGAGCCCGTGGTTGGCCGTTCAGTCTCAGTATAAATGTCTCTGTCGCAGCAACAGCAGACATGCAAACGGTGGCTAAACATTGAACTTCAGACTTTAATTGGACTCAATTAATTTCACTGAAACAAACTCTAGGTATTAATAGTTGTATGCGTCTTGATAAATGCAGGGTGACGAAAACCAACTTATGAAACCGACCACTGGCTTATTTGCCTGCCAGGAAGCAGCTAATGGGGGCGCAGGTGGAGGGGTGCTGGGGCTCAGGGTACAGGCAAGAGACCCAGAGTCTGGGGATGAAGCCCACACCCTCAGTGTGGGCCCCAGGGACCATCTGAGTGAGACCGGCTAATACGCTGGGGCTGACACCTGCACTGCCAATCTGATGGCTCTCATGACGATGAGGTGTCCTTTCATCCCTGAGGGGGCCGGAGCAGGCTGCACAGCCTGTCACGCTCTCTCTGTACAGAACATGGTCTGTAAGCTCACCTTCTCCTCATCTGACCTAGGACTGACACTAACACTCCCTGTATTCTGCTGTAGTTTCCACCCTCAGGGTTGCCAAAGAGTTAAAGTTTTTCAACAGATATTTTGCTAAGCTCAGGTTGTTTTGCTAGATGGTTCCTAATTTAACCAAAGAATCTTTACATAGAGCAAAGCAAACTGCTTCTAATTGTGAATTTTCATCTCTGAATATTAAACTTTCCAAAATCAGGACATATATTTTTATATATTTAGACTTTTGTTATTTTAAAAAATTCTGGCAAAATGTCGTATTCAAATCATTTTTCTTACTCACTTGTGAACGTATAGAAGTAACTTACTCTCGACTAAGCATTCATTTTGATGTAAAAATGATCCAGTTATGCGAGTGGCTGAGTTGCCCGTATGAAATACGACTCCCCTTGGAGAAAGTCCTCAGTATTTCAGGGAATGGGATCAATTTTTCAGCAGCACATTTGTCCCAAGCCTGACAGTCGCATTTCAAAGGGAACGTGCTGGAAATGGTCACAGAATGCAGCTCCAGTGTGCGGGTGCTGAGAGGGGAACCAGCTCCTGAAGGGAATCAATTCCCCAGAGGAGAACCACCAGTCGATGACCGTGTGTCAGCCGAGGGCTCAGGAGCAGAGGGTGCGGAACTGAATGTGACTGATGTCCCTGTGGCGTCCCCTAAGCCAGTGCCCTGAACCGTGTCCAGAGCCGGCCACAGTGGTCGGGCCCACCCAAACTCCTTGACAAGTGGACAGATGGACAATCCACCTAGCCTGGCCCGCTCCACTGTGGAGGCTGGCTCCCAACTTTCCCAGCCAGGTGACTTTCTTTAAAATGTGCTTAAGAAAGAAAAATGAGGGAACTCTCCAGAGGTGCAACTGCATGGTAATGCTCTTCTGTCAAAATATCACCCTGTCTAGACGTGGCTGAGTCTCGGGCTTTGAAAATCCATCTCCTCTGAATCTGTATTCCATCAAGGCAGCTTTTACGAAATGTATTAAATTTGAAGGGGAAAGCTGGTAATTGCCAGGCGTGAAGATTCCATTTAAATACTAAAGTGGCCGAGAGAAATCCCAGGGGAATCCAGGTGAAAAAAATCAGCTCTCGTGGAAATTTTAGCTCTAAGTCTAAATGTTTTTAATATTTAAAAACAAAAAAAAGTGACATCCTCCTGTTCTAAAGGTTTTGGCACATCCAGACGACTCGACTCTGATTTTGATAAGAAGGGAGCAGGGCGAGGTCAGTGTGGCCCTGGGGACCGTCTCAGTGGGACTGGCTGAGACGTGGGGGCTATGTCACCTGCAGTGACCCACTTGGCCTTCTGGGTGCATGATGAGTGGCAGCGCCTCCCCCGAGGTGGGGACAGACACACTCCCTCTCTGAAGTGGTGAGTGTGTCTCGGAACAGCTCCCGACTGGCTGTGCTGGCATTTCAGCTCCTCCCACAGCTGCCTGCTCCCTGCACCTTTGAGATTTCCCATTAAAGACAGGACGTCAGCAACTGAACCTGGTCTGTGTTGGGGTCCTGCTCAGGAAGCGCGTTCACCCTAATGCGAAGGGGAGCCTGGGTCTCTGGGGAAGCCACCCTGTGGGCTCCATGTCACCTGTTGGAGGGAGGTCACACCTCCTTCCTCCAGGTGGACGGGCCAGGCTGGTGGGACCTGGGAAATCCCCAGCTTGGCTGGTCACTCCAGCCCAGACAGCTTCAGTTGTGACAGAAATGTTGTCATGTGCTCCATGTCAGGAAAGCTGGGAGGAACCAGTGGGAGGAGGTGAAAGTGGGTGACAGGTGCAGGAAACAGGAAAGAGAACAGAGGAGGGGTCGGAGCAGCTGCAGGCTTGTCCTCTCATCCATGGGGGCTGCGTGGACATGCACAGCTGTCACCATGACCCCATCTGAGGACACTTCTGGCATCTCCAGAAGGTCCCTCAGACCCACCCTGGTCAGTTCTAGATTCCACCCAGTTCCAGAAAACCGCCTGCCTTTCCTTCTGGCCACACAAATGTGCCTTTCCTGGTGTGTCATGGAAATGGGGACACTCAGGGACCTTTGTGTCACACCCTCTCCATTTTGCACCCTCACCCACAAGGTATGACAGTGCATGGTGTCATGACTTTGCAGTTGGTTGTTATTAGTAGTTAATGCCTTTCAATTGCTGAATGGTATCCCATAATAGGACTATCCCACATTTTGTTTAGTCCAGCGATTTATGGGCATTAAGATTATTTCATTTCTGGAGAGTGCTGTGAACATTTATGTATAAGTGTTTACACGGAGACGTGTAACTTTCCTCTCGGGGAGACTCCTAGGAACAGAATCACTGGGGAGTATTTTAAGGAGATGGGTACCTTTCTGGGAAACTGCCAAACAGTTCTCCAAAGTGACTATAGCATTCTGCACCAGTGTCTGAGGGTTCCAGTTTCTCTTCATTCTTGACAAAATTTTATATCATGGGTCTTCACCGTAGCCAGGCTTCTGGGTTCGCAGTGGTATCTCCTTAATGAATTCAATCTGCCTTTTCCTAATGACCAGTAGTGGTGAACATGTTTTCAGGGGCTGCTTGGCCATTTTTGTGTGTGTGCATGTATGTGTACGTGTGTGCACTTGCATGCAAGTGTGTACATGTGCATGTGTGTGCACGTGTGTCTGCATGCATGTGTGCATGTGTGTGTGCACATGTGTGTGCTTGTGTGTGCATACACATATATGAAATAGCTACTTAGATCTTCCTCCCATTCTTTAAATTGTTTCCTTAAGTCATAAGAGTTCTTTAAGTATTTTAGATGCAAATTCTTTATCAGAAACATAATTTTAAATTATATTTCTCTAGTCTCTGCCATATACTTTCATGTTCTCACCGGTGTCTTTTGAAGCACACAAGTTTTTATTTTTGAAGTCTAAATTGCATTTTTCTCTTGCAAGTTTTTGCCTTTACTTTTGTACCTATAAACTCTTTGCTTAACCCAAGTTAGAGAAGAATTGATCCTATTTTTTCTTCTAGAATTTCTGTTTTAATCTCTTACATTAAGTTTATGATCCATTTTCAGTTAATTCTTGTCATGTGCAATAAGGTGTATGTGGATCCAGGATTGTTCCAGCATTATTTATTGAGAAGACTGTTTTTTCCCCACTGAACCACATTTTCACCATTGTTGAAAATCTGTGGATCTAATACATAGGTCTGTGCCTGGACCTTCAGCTCAGTTCCATTGAGCATGGGCCGTATTTGAAGCCCACACCACACAGTCCACCTTACTAGAGCTTTGTAGTAATTTCACCGTAAGGCAGAGTAAGTCTTCCAGCTTTGTTCTTCTGAATTATTTTGGTTATTTTATGTCCTTTGCATTTTCTTATAAATTTTAGGATCAGCTTGTCAATTTCTATTTTAAAGGTAAGATGGGCATGGCCTTGACTCCCTGGAGCAATTTGGGAAACCTGCCAACTTGCCGTTCAGTGTTCCCACCGTGAACATGGAAGGTTTTATTTGGTTCGTCTCTGGTTTCTCTGAGCAGCTTGCTGTAGTCCTCAGTACACAAGCATTGTGCTTCCTTTGGTACATTTATTCCCTAAGTACTTCATTCCTTCAATACTATTGTGAATGCAGTAATTTTCTTAATTTTATTTTCAGATTGTTCACCACTCTCATAGAAACACGGTTTATTTTTCATATGGATCTTATGCAGCACAACGTTGCTAAGCTTGTTCACTGCTTCTGGACTTTTCCTAAGTTCTTTACTATTTCCCTTATACAGGACCACCTCATCTTAAATACAGATGGTTTAACTCCTTTCCCAGTCTTGAGGCCATTGGTTGTGCTGTTGGGGGATCATGCTGGCTGGAGCCTCCAGTGCTGGAGGAGCAGCGGCAGGAGTGGGCGTCCCCGTGTCGCCCCTGACCTCAGGGGCAGTGGTTAGTCCCTCACCACTAACTGTGATGTCAACTGAGGGCTTTTAGTAAAGAGCCTTAACCAAGTTGAGTGAGTTCCCTTCTGTTCCCAGTTGGTGGAAGGTTTTTAGCCCTGAATAGATGATAGGTGTGTCCAGCGCCTTTTCGGCTTTGAGACAACCCCATGGATTTTGTCTGTTAGTCATTAATAAGATTTACTCTGTTTGTTGATACAGTAGAACCTCCACAGCTGACCCTCCCTTACTGACCCCTCCTGCATTGACCCTTCCCTGCTACTGGCAACCTCCCTGCACTGACCCCTCCCTGCACTGAACACCTCCACAGCTGACCCTCCCTCACTGACCCTCCTGCATTGACCCCTCCCTGCTACTGGCAACCTCCCTGCACTGACCACCTCCGCAGCTGACCCTCCCTCACTGACCCCTCCTGCACTGACCCCTCCCTGCTACTGGCAACCTCCCTGCACTGACC
>NW_003852470.1:1869099-1869463 GCF_000181295.1 Otolemur garnettii | reverse complement strand
CCACCTCCGCAGCTGACCCTCCCTCACTGACCCCTCCTGCACTGACCCCTCCCTGCTACTGGCAACCTCCCTGCACTGACCCCTCCCTGCACTGAACACCTCCACAGCTGACCCTCCCTCACTGACCCCTCCCGCACTGACCCCTCCCTGCTACTGGCAACCTCCCTGCACTGACCCTTCCCTGCACTGACCACCTCCGCAGCTGACCCTCCCTCACTGACCCCTCCTGCACTGACCCCTCCCTGCTACTGGCAACCTCCCTGCACTGACCACCTCTGCAGCTGACCCTCTCTCACTGACCCCCCCTGCACTGACCCCTCCCTGCTACTGGCAACCTCCCTGCACTGACCCCTCCCTGCACTGA
>NW_003852470.1:1853564-1867779 GCF_000181295.1 Otolemur garnettii | reverse complement strand
TGTGAGGGGAGGCGGGGCTCAGGGGCTGATACCAGCAATGGGGAGCAGCTGTAAATGCAGACAGAGCGGTGTTACCCCCCCACCTGCCACTTTCCTCCTGCTGTGCAGCCTGGTCCCTAACAGGCCATAGACCTGTACTGGGCTGCCGGCTGCAGGGTTGGGTGGTGTCTGCACCTTTGACCAACAGCGTCCCAACTTCCCGCCCCAGCCCACTGACCATCCCACCCTCTGTTCTGAGTGCAGACTTTTGAGATGCCACACGTAGGTGAAACCACCCAGCAGGAGTCATTCTGTGTCCTCCACGTTCACCTGTGTTTTACACAAACGGCAGAATTCCCTTCTTTTACACACAGGGCACATTCTCGGCCCATTCCTATGTCCACAGATGCGAGTTGTTTCTGTATCTTGGCCATTGTCACACAGGGTACAGATACCTTCATGAGATAGTGGTTTGGTTTCTTTGGACACATGTCTACCATACCCTTTGTATCCAGAAATGGGACAGGTGGATGGTACAGTAATTCTACTTTTAGTTTTCTGTAATGGCTGCCCCAGTTTCCTGCCCACGTCCCACCAACACCTGTTGTTTTTTTTGGCTTTTTGATAGTGCCTATGCCAGCAGGTGTGGTGCCAAGCAGCGTCTGGTAATGGTTTTCACTTGTAATTCCCTAAGGACTAAGCACCTTTCTCACGCCTGTTGGCCATTTGTAGGTTTTTGGAGAAATGTCTATTCAGATTTTTTGCCAATTTTTTATAAGGTTATTTATTTGTTTATTTTTGCTATTGAGGTACATGAGTTCTTTGTAGATTTTAGGTATCAGCTCTTACTGAATCTAAGCTTATGCGTTCCAAACGCCTGGTGCTCGCAGCACAATTAATGTTGACACTGTCGCCTTCTTCTCATAGAAGCTCTCACTCTGGCATTTTGGGAAGGATGGGCACCTGTCCCATTACCTCCCCAGAGAAGGGTCAGAGCCAGAGGCGGCTGGGTGCAGGGAGGTGAGGCTGGTCTCCCCGGGAGGCGTTGCAGGAGAAAGGAAGGATGGCGGTGTTGGGGGTGTTGGGGAGCCCTGTGCCCTACAGAGGGGCTTCCAGTCTCCATTCCAGGGCTGAGAAGTGACATCCGAGGCTCCTCTCCAAAACCAAACCCTCCTAAGGTGATGAAGAGAGAGGCCATGACACTTGAGGCCTGGAAACTGCTTGTTATTGACGCCTCTACCTGAGGTGCCATTTATCACAAGAGAACAAGTGTTCCCTTGACTGTCCCACCCTTCCGTGTGCTGTCACGTGCCACACACGTGGGAGGGGACTTGCCCCTCAGAGGTCAACTTCCCAGTAATTCCTGGTAGGGACTCTGCTTCAGTCCTGCTCACACTGTCCTGAGAGCATTCCCACACCTCCCGACTCACCCTCTTCAGGGAATCGTCAGAAGGCCCCATGAATTCTGACCCCAAAAGGATCTGTAATTCTCCCACCTCCCGCACCCCCTGCCCGCTTGCCCCTCCTCAGAATCACTGGGGTGGATTCCTCAGGGCTCTGCTGCTCCCCTGGGACCCCCCCTCCTGTCATCCACTCCCAGCTCTCAGGCTTTCCAGATTGTCGCCAGGAGACTCCTCCCTGCTCTGCGTCGGCCCCACGGCCTCACCTTGGGCTCTTTCCAGCTTGTCCTTCTGTGGCCAGGAGGACCCTGCTCATCCTTCAGAGCTGGGCTTGTGCCTGGCTCCCTCAGGCCTCCCTGTCACCCGCTCTGGGGTGCGGCCCCTCCCAGCTACATCTGCTTCAGCATAACCTCAGACTTCGGTCCTGGGTGTCAAAATACAGGCTGGTGTTTTGTCAGTGTCTCTATCGTCTGCAGGCAAGCTGACAGTTGAAGCTCCTGGCATGATATTTAAATGAAAGCACTTTGGCGCTGTACTCTGGTTAATTTTATGATTTGGGAGCAAAATGCAAGGATTTGTCCCATTCTTATTTTTAGAACTGTATTTTTTAGAGAAGTTTATGTTCTCAACAAAGTTAAAGGAAAGATGCTGAGATTCCTCTTATGCGCCTTTCTCTCCCTTAGGCAAGGCCTCCCTCACTGTCAATATCCCCCCCAGAGGGAGACAATGGTGACAGTGAGCCCACATTGACACATCATCACCCCAGAGCCCATGGCTCACATCAGGGCTCACCCTGGGGTCCCATATTGTATGGGTTTGCCCACAAGTATGTTATCACACAAAGCGGGTTGACTGCCCTGAAAACCCTGTGCTCCCCTGCTCTCCCTGTCCCCTCTCCTGCTCCCTGTCCCCTCTCCCTGCTCCCCCTTCTGTCTCCTGCTCCCCCTTCTGTCTCCCTGCTCCCCGCCCCCTCTCCCTGCTCCCCCTTCTGTCTCCTGCTCCCCGTCCCCTCTCCCTGCTCCCCCTCCCCTCTCCTTTTTCCCTGCTCCCCCTCTCCTTCCTCCTGCTCCCCGTCCCCTCTCCCTGCTCCCCCTTCTGTCTCCCTGCTCCCCGTCCCCTCTCCCTGCTCCCTCTCCCCTCTCCCTTTTCCCTGCTCCCTCTCTCCTTCCTCCTACTCCACTTCCCCTCTCTCTGCTCCCCCCCTCCTCCTGCTCCCCTTTCCTCCCCCTGATCCCCCTTCCCTCCCTTGCCCCTGGCAACCACTAACCATTCTCTGGTCCCCACAGTTTTGCCTCCTCCAGAATGTTCCACAGTGGGAATCGTGCAGTGTGCAGCCCTGGCTTCCTCACTTAGTAAAGAGCATGTACGGTTCCTCCAGGTCTCCTCACAGCTCAGCAGCTCACTTCTTCTTGGTGCTGAGCAGCGCCCACTGTCCAAAGCTGCCAAGGTGTCTTCATCACTCACCTGCTGAAGAGCATGTGCCTTCCAGGTCCTGACTACCATGAATGGAGCTGTCAACACCCACGTGCAGGGTTTGTGTGCAGTGCGGGGTCCTCAACTCCATTGAATAAATGCTGAGAAGTGTGACTCTTAGACCATGTGCTAAGAGTATATTTGGTTTGGAAAGAAGCCTCCAAGCTGTCCTCCAAAGTGTCTGAGCCATTTTGCATCGGTACCAGCACAGAACAGGCGCTCCTGTCCCTCCACATCTCCAGGCATGTGGTGCTGTCAGTGTCCCAGACTCTGACCTTCCGATAGGTGTGTAGTGGTGTCTCCTTATTCCCTGATGACTGGACGGGGAGAGTCTTTTCACTAGCTTATCTGACATCTGTAGATATCTAGTTAGGTGTCTGTTAATGTCTTTGGTTTAGGTCTTAACGGGGTTGTTTGTTTCCTTACAGTTTAAGATTCATTTGTGTATTTGAACAGGCATCCTCTGTCACCTGTGTCTTTGAACAGGCATCCTCTGTCACCTGTGTATTTGAACAGGCATCCTCTGTCACCTGTGTATTTGAACAGGCATCCTCTGTCACCTGTGTCTTTGAACAGGCATCCTCTGTCACCTATGTCTTTGAACAGGCATCCTCTGTGACATGTGTCTTCTGCAGATGTCCTCAGGTCTGTAGCTTGGCACTCACTCTGCTGACCTCGTCCTTTGCACAAGTCTTTAGATCTTAATGGAGCCCAGCTGATGAATGATTTTTTCATGGATGGTGGCTCTGGTATTGTAGGCAAACATCACCACCACACCCGAGGCCAGTGGGTTTCCTGCTCCACCGGCCCCTCGGACTTTTATATAGTTTTGAGTTGTGCATTCTGAGTGGTCCCTTCTGAGTTAATCTGGGAACATGTCAGATTTATCTGGACTTAGTTTTTGTACACTGATGGTCAGTTGTTCTCACATCATTTGTTGAAAAGATCACCTTTATTCCATCATATTATCTTTGCTCCTCTTTGTCAATTATAAAAGATCTGGGTTATCTCTGAACTCTGTCTATTCCTGCAGTTACCACATAGTCTCAACGTCTGTGCTTGAGAGTCACCCTTGAAGTTGGTTAGTAAAGTTGGTTAGTGTCGGTCTCCAACTATTTTTTCTTCTTCTTCAATGCTGTGTTGGCTCTTCTGGGTCTTTTTACTCTCCACTTGAACTGTAGACTCTGTTTGTCAAAATCCGCAAAATAACTTCCTTGCATTTTGACTGATATTGGATTGAATCTGTGCATCAAGTCGGGGAGAGTGAGTATCTTGACAACATTGAGTTGTCCTGTTCACGGATGTGGACAATCTGCCTGTTATTGAGGTCTTTGATTTCATTCATCAGAGTTTTGTAGTTTTCCATATAAATCTTGTACGTATGTTGTTAGATTTATACCTAAGTATTTTGATTCCGAGAGTGCTAATTTAAATGACATGGCATTTTTAAATTTCGTATCTCACTTGTTTATTGGTACATAGGAAAGTGATTGCCTTTTGGGTTATATTAACCTCGTGTTCAACCTTGCTGCAATCACAGTTTCACAAGTATTTTTGTTGATTCTTTCATATTTTCTGCATAAATGATCAAACCAAACAATTTATTTTTTTCTTTCCCAGTCGGTATGTTTTATTTCTTGTCCCAGTCTTGTTGCGCTAGCTGGGACTTCCCATTCAGTGTTGAGAGAAGAGGGGGGCAGGGACCCTCACAGTGTTTCCCAGCCGAGGGAGAAAGCTTCCAGCTTCTCACCACTGAGTGAAGCCCAGCTGTGGGTCTGTAGATGGTCTCTGCCAGTCTGAGGAAGTTCCCCTCCAGTCACAGTTTACTGAGAGTTTTTACCATGAATCGCTGTTGCATTTTGTCAAATGCTTATTTCTTTTTCTTTTTTGTTTTAAGACAAGACCTTGCTCTGTCACTCAGGCTGGAGTTCAGTGGCACCCCCAAAGCTCCCATCAGCATCCAACTCCTCGGCTCAAGCGATCTTCCTGCCTCAGCCTTCTGAGTAGGTGGGACAACAGACACCCATCTACCATATCCAGCTAAATTTTTATTTATTTTTAATTTTTTTGTAGAGCTAGGGTATCACTATATTTCTCAAACTCCTAGTCTCAAACTCCTCAAGCATCCTCCTGCCCTGGCCTCCCAAATTAAATGCTTTAATGTATCTACTGATGTGACTGTGTGTTTCTTTCCTTTTTAGGTTGCTGACATGATGAGTTACATCAATTGATTTCTGAAGAAGGAACGGTCTTTCACACATGGGATGCATTGTTAAATATATTTTAGCAAAACTTTGTCATGAATGTTTGCACCTGTGTTCAAGAAAGACATTGATCTGTAGTTTGGTTCCAGAGTAATTCTGGCCTCACAGAATGAGCTAGAAAGTCTTCCCTCTGTATCTAACCTCAGAAAGAGATTTTTTTTTTGCAAGATTAATTTGTTTTTTTTTTATTAAATAGTAACTGTGTACATTGATGCATTTATGGAGTTCAGTGTACTGACTTGATATACAATGTGAAAGCTTACATTGAACTGATTAACACATCCATCACAATTATCCTCTTGATCATCTGCAAAGAGTGAGAGTTTGATCTCCTCTGACCCTATTTGGATGCCCTTCATCACCTCCTCTTGCCTGATTGGGATGGCTAAGACTTCCATTACTATGTGAATAGCAGCAGAGACAGTGGGCATCCTTGCCTAGTTACTGATCTGAGTGGAAATGTTTTCAATTTTACTCCATTCAATATGACATTGGCTGTGGGTTTGCTATAGATGGCCTCTATCAGTTTAAGAAATGTCCCTTCTACTCCTATTTTCTTAAGAATTCTGATCATGAAAGGATGCTGGATATTATCAAAAGCTTTTTGATCAAAAAAGCTATCAATTGAGAGAATCATATCATGTTTATTTTTCATTTTATTGATGTGATGTATTATATTTATAGATTTGCATATGTTGAACCAACCCTGTAACCCTGGAATAAAACCAACTTGATCTAGGTATATAATTTTTTTGATGTGTTGTTGAATTCTGTTTGCTAAGATCTTACTGAATATTTTTGTATCAATATTCATTAATGATATCGGTCTATAATTTTCCTTCTGTGTTGGATCCTTTCCTGGTTTGTAGATCAGGGTGATATTTGCTTCATAGAATATGTTGGTAAGTTTTCCTTCTTTTTCTATGCTTCAGAAAACATTGTATAATATAGGTACTAGTTCCTCTTGAAAGGTCTGATAGAATTTGGATGTGAAGCCAGCTGGTCCTGGACTTTTCTTTTGTGGGAGATTTCGCATTGTTGATGTGCTATTTCAGTGGTTGATATAGGTCTAGTTAAGATTTCTAATTCTTTCTGATTGAGTCTAGGAAGTGGCGTGCTTCCAGGTACTGGTCCATTTCCTTCAGATTTTCATATTTCTGGGAATAGAGATTTTTGTAGTAATCATTGAGGATTTTTTGAATTTCTGAAGTGTGTGTTGTTATTTCTCCTTTACCATTTCTGATATATGATATTAGAGATTTTACTTTTCTGTTTCTGGTTAGGTTGGCCAAAGGTTTATCAATTTTATTAATCTTTTCCAAAAAATCAACATTTTGTTTCATTGATCTTCTGAATGATTCTTTTGTTTTCAATTTCCACTTAATTCTGCCAAAATTTTGGTTATTGCTTTTCTTCTGCTGGGTTTGGAGTTGCAATGTTCTTCCTTTTCCAATTGCATGAGATGATCCATTAAGTTGTTGGCTTCCTCTCTTTCTATTTTTTCAATGAAGGCTTCTAATGCTACAAATTTTCCTCTCAGGACTGCCTTTGTAGTATCCCACAGGTTTTGAAAATTTGTGACTTCATTATCATTTTGTTCCAAAAATTTGGTGATTTCCTTCTTAATCTCATCTTTGACTCAGCTATCATTCAGCCTAAGATTATTTAGTTTCCATGACTTTGTTTGAGTATGAAGATTCCCGTTGCATTGAGTTCAACTTTTATTCCATGGCAGTCCAAGACGATACAGGAATAATTTCTATTCTTTTAAATTTGCCAAGTTTAGACTTGTGTCCTAGGATGTGATCAATTTTGGAGGATGATCTGTGGGCTGATGAGAAGAATGTATATTCAGTTTTATTAGGATAAAATGTTCTTTTGAGGTCTGTTAAGTCCATCTGTTCTCGGGTCAGGTTTAAGTCTAATATTTCTTTGTTTAGTTTCTTTTTTTTTAAATTAAATCATAGCTGTGTACATTAATATGGTCATGGGGTACAGTGTGCTGTTTTTATGTACAATTTGAAATATTTTCATCAAACTGGTTAACATAGTCTTCATGTCATTTTCTTAGTTATTGTATTATGACATTTATATTCTACATTTAGAGAGATTCACATGTACCCTTGTAAGATGAACCATAGGCATGATCCCACCTTTTTGGAGAATCTATCCAAGACTGTTGAAGGGGTGTTAAAATCTCCAACTATTTTAGTGCAGGAAGATATCAAGTTATTCATATCCGTTAGAGTTTCCTTTATGAATTGAGGAACATTCTGGTAAGGTGCATAAATGTTAATTATTAAAATCTCTTCATGTTGGATGTTTCCCTTGACAAATATGAAGTGACCATCCTTATCTTTCTTTATCTTTGTTGGTTTAAAGCCAATGGTATCTGCAAATAAAATTGCAATCTCTGCTTTTTTCTGTATCATAGATGTAATATTTGCCTGTATTATAGATCATGCCTTCACCCTGAGTCTATTTTTATCCTTTAATATAAGATGAGATTCTTGTACGCAGAAGATACCTGGTCTGAGTTTATGTATCCAGTCAGCCAACCTTTGCATCTTTAGAGGACAATTTAAACAATTCACCTTAATTGAGAGAATTGACAAGACTGGTAGTGTTTTGGATGTCATGTTTTACAAAAGTCCAGTGGACATTTTTAATCCTTTCACCACTGTGGAAGTTGGGTTTTGTTCAAAAATTTCTGAGTGAGTTTTCTTTGGTGGTAGAGATGTGTGCTGGTCATTGTGGAAGATGGGTCTGAGCATATCCTGGAGATCTGGTTTACTTATGGCAAATTTCTTCAACATGTGTACATCATTAAAGTATTTGATTTCTCCATCACAATTGAAACTCAGTTTAGCTGATATAGGATCCTGGGCTGAGAGTTGTTTTGTTTTAGGAGATTGAAGGTCAATGACCATTCTCTTCTGGCTTGAAATGTTTTGGCTGAGAGATCTGCAGTCATTCTGATATTTCTCCCTTTGTAAGTGATACTTTTCTTTTCTTTTCTTTTTTTAAGAGACAGAGTCTCACTTTATCACCCTCGGTAAAGTGCTGTGGCATCACAGCTTACAGCAACCTCCAGCTCTTGGGCTTAGGTGATTCTCTTGCCTCAGCCTCCTGAGTAGCCAAGACTACAAGTGTTGCCACAACACCAGGATATTTTTGTTGCTGTTGTTGTTGTTGCAATTTGTCTGGGTTTAAACATGCCACCCTTGGTGTATGAGGCTGGCATCTTACTCACTGAGCCACAGGTGCTGCCCAAGTGATGCTTTTCTTACCTCTGGCTGCTTGCAGAATTTTCTCCTTCATCTTAACTTTGGCAAAGTTAATAACAATGAGTCTAGGAGATGCTTTATTTGGATTGAGTCTTGTTGGGGTTCTAAAACTGTCTACTATCTGAATTTCTGTATCTCTTGAAATTCTTGAGAAATCCTCCTCCATAATCTCCTGGAGTAGAGCATCTTTACCTTTAGGACCATCCTCTTCTCCTTCAGGAATTCTTATAAGATGAATGTTTTATCTTTTGGAGTGATACCATAACTCTTTCAGGAAATGATGAGTTTTTGATCTCCATTTGTCTGCCTCTTTGAGCATCTGGGAAAGTTCAAAAGCTTTGTCTTCAATTTCAGAGATACTTTCTTCTGCCTGGTCTACTCTATTACTAAGAGATTCTACTGTATTTTGGAGCTCCTTTAACAACTTTTTCATTGCCTTGAGCTCTGCTATCTCTTTTTTTTATTATGTCCATATCTTTAGTGACTTTGTCTTTGAATTCATTAATTTCTTGAGACAACTTTAGAACTACTCTTTGGATGTTAATTTCTAACTTTTCTTCCATTCTATTCATCTTATTTGCCATTCATATTCTAAATTCTATTTCTGACATTTCAGCCATTTGTCTATGCATGGCATCTTTAGTTGTATCTCCTTTGTCATTCCTTTGGGGGAGGGGGTTAATCTACTCTGGTTATTCATGTTGCCAGAGTTCTTCTGTTGGTTCTGCCCCTGTTTATTTTCCACCCATTTGGTTATTAGAACTGGTAGGGTGAGATTGAATTGGGGTTCCCAGGTAGTAGATTTAATCATCCCCTTTCAAAGTGCTAGGCTTTGTAATTGTGGCTTATCCCCTACAATCTTATAAAGGCCCCTTTCAGAGTTTTGGCTGGAGACTCTGAGGACCAGCTTGGTGAGCTAGCGCAAGCTGTTTTGAAATCATCCAACCTCTACCCTATTCTAAGAAGCCATGGTAGTAGGGTTGTGGAGAAATACAGACAGCTTTGTCGCCCTGTCTCCACCCTTCAGTTCTTTTTCGCTATAGAACTTCCAAGGTCAACTTGAGAGTGTCCCTGAGTGGACAGCTCCAGATGCAAGTTCCAATCAAATTATTTTGAGCAGTACAAACCCTGCTCAACATAAAGGGATCCAAGGATCTCTAACAACTCAATTGGAGTCATGGAGCCAGGGATCCATGCCTCCACCCACCAGACTCAGTCCACACTGGTGTCCACTTCTCTGCTTGCCAGCCCTGTTGGAGTCAGGGGACCACACCTCCCACCTGTAGGTCTCAGTCCACACCTGGCAAGCCTCTGTGCACTGGCCCAGTTGGAGCCAGGGACCAGCCCCTCACACCAAACTCAGTCGGCATCCGGCAACCACTCTCCTGCTCGTAGGCAACATCAGAACCAGGGGCTCTGCACACCCTCCTGCCAGACACAGCCCAAAATGAGGGTCAACACCACCACTGGCTGGGCAAAGTCATAGCCAAAGGACTGCTTCTCTTCTAGCCAAGTATCTTTTCCTTCCCACACCCCTCTTCCTCCCCACTAGTCACAGATTCTGTCCTGATGTCCAGTGGTCTACACTATGCCCAGATCTCTCAGGAAAAGACCAAACGCTCTGTGCTCAGAACTTCAGACTGCCATGCGAGGAGGGAAGGGTAGACTGGGAGTCTGCAATTGTGGGGGAAAATATTTGTTTAATTTTATGCCCTGTGGGGTGGTGTCTAGGTTCACAAATGGGACCTCCCTGGAGAAAGAGACTCAGTGTTTAGTGGCTCTCTCCTGTGAGGTAAAATGAGAGGTCTTTTGTTCCCTGCTCTCAGCCAGCCTCCCACTTGGGAGAGGGGTCTCCTATCCTCTAGTCCAGGGGTCCTCAAACTTTTTAAACAGGGGGCCAGTTCACTGTCCCTCAGACTGTTGAAGGGCCAGACTGCAGGCCCTGGGACGAGTCAGCTGTTAAGTAGGATGGACAGCAGCAACAAAAACACCCACCGGCCAGATAAATGTCCTAGGCGGGCTGCATGTGGCCTGTGGGCCATAGTTTGAGGACATCTGCATCTAGTAGATAGGCTTTGTACCTGTAATTTGTTTTCTTAAATGTTCTTCCTTAGAGTCATAGCTTGCCGAACTTCTTTCTTGGCTCAGTTCCCCACTTTGGCTTCATAGAGTCCAATTCTGTCCAATTTTTCTCCTTCTGGTCAGGAGCCTCTGCTAGGGGTTGCTACTAGGTAGCCATCTTCCCAGAATTCCCCAGAAAGTTAGTTTAGAGATGCTTTCTTCCTTGAATGTTTGGTGAAATTTACCGGGAAACTTATTTGGTCTTGGTGCTTTCTGGTTTGGAAGGTTATTAACTATATCTCTTCAGTAGATATAGACCTATTCCCCCTGACTTACTTCAGGTTTGTTTCTTCATTTTTGATTTAATATAGGTTGAAAATGATGTGCATTACTGTAATTTTGGGTCATAGGTCTTCCCTAGTGTTCTGTGAGCTTCCTGGATATATGGATGGGTGTCTGAATTAATTTGGGAAAGTCTTCCCACATGGTCATCTCACATATTTCTTCTGTTCCTTCCTCTCTCTCTCCTTCTGGCACCCTTGCTGTTCACGCTGTACCTTTGTAACTGTCCCCTGGTCCTTCTGCAGCACCTTGAGCCCTCTCAGTCTTTATTCCCTTTGCTTTTTAGTTTCCAAACTTTGTATTTACTCACAGTCAGGCCCAGACACCCTTTCCTCAGCCATGCTCAGGCTGCTGATAAGCCCATCCTCATGTACACTGCAGTGTTTTATCTGTTCTGTTTTCTCTCTAGTTCTCCCTCAGGGATTCTGACTTTCTAATGATGCTGCCCATCTGTTCTTGGCCCTTACCATGTTGGTCATAATCATTTTAAATTCTCTGTCTAATAATTCCAAAATCCTTACCATGTCTGATTCTAACACCTGCTATGTCCCTTCAATCTGCGTTTCTTGCCTTGTAGGACACCTTGTACATATTTGCTTACTAATTGGACATAAGCACAGGCCCTAAGTAATGTGGTGTGAGAGGGGCATTCAGTAGGCCTGGGTTTTGGCCTCAGTCCTTGTGAGGCTGTGTCTCTGGATGATGGACTTCATGAGCTCTTCTTGGTTTATTCTCCCTCCTTAGCTGAGATGGGACGACCAAAGTGGGCTGATGTTGAGCATTTCTCTTTCCCCACAAGAAAGGTTGGAGTAAGATGAAGTTTGATATTTCCCTTCACCCAGGACAGTCCAGCTCTCCTCACACCCCTCTAGATGAGGCTCTGGGCAACTAGAACAGCTTCTCTGGAGGGTAGACTTTGTTAGAACAGAGGGCTCTGGCATTTCAGAAGGATTCCTTCTCTCTTCCCATGCCAAAGCCAGGGTGGGAATATTTCTCTGGTAATTACTAGGGGAATCTAATCAAACTCCTGAGGCAAACCACATAAAACCATGAGGCCACCATACCCTGACTGTCCACCCACCTGCAGGACTCAGCAGTTACCATGTGCAGGTCTTCTCACCTGACACCTGTTCCCGCAGGACCTCTGCTGCAGTGGCTGTGGCTCCCTGTCTGTGCGGCTCTCTCTAGTCATGGGGGCAGCAGTCTTACCTATGCGCTGTTCTCCTCTGGACCTGAGAGGAGGTGCTGACTTTCAGTCTGTTCAGCTTTAACCTGTGAGGATGGCGTGGTGACCACCATCTCCTGACATGTGAGCTGGAAACTGGATGTCTCAGCCAGTCTTCTCTGAAGTGACACAATTTACTTTTTTCATTTATCTCTGTATTTTTTGATGTCCATCTGTTGATTCAATAGCTCCAGGTTATTCTGTTTAACGTTTGCATTCTGCACGTTCCTCATTCACCTGCAGACCAGTGAGTGACATGTCCACTGTTTCCACTGTTCACTGCTGGCAACCGCCCTGCAGCAGCAGCCCCACCCGGAGTCCCAGTACACCTGCAAGGGTCCGCCTGGTGGAAGAGAAAAAGTGGGTGTATATACCTGGGCATCCTGAGCCTCGGAGGATTTGATTAGACAAGTCTTCACACTGTTAAAAAAGAGGCTGGACAATTAAGTTCACAAACTCTTCCTAGAAAAAGTGCTACATCCCTTATTAACAAATATCTCAGCCACCTTTGAGGTCCTCCCCTTGGGAAGCTGTGCACTGATGCCAGCTCCCAGTCCACCCTTCAAAGCACTTTTGAAACTGTTATTTTTAGAATAGCCATCAGAGAGCTCTTGTCAAACAAAGTGTAATAATTAAGTTTGAAAAAGTGCTATGTGCCTTATGGCTAAGTATCATGTGGTTGCCTTCGAGGTGCCCCCTGCCATTCCAAGAGGACAGGTACCACATTCTTGCTGGCAAGTCGATAACATTACATTAGCAACTGTCATGTCTGCCTCTGCCTCTCTGAGGGCTGTGAAATCACTTCTGGACAGTTAGGGTAACTCCTGGGCTTATTTTGTCCATTTAATTTTCTAACGTTGTAGTTTTATAACCTCTATTTGTTTTCCCATTTTCGGCCATTCCCACTGTTCTGGTCCCACTATGGACTTGTTTTTGGAGGCCCATAGGAGAATGGACTCCCAAGTTAGACTGCCCTGGCATGTATGGGTCCTCACATCTCCTGACCTCAGTATCCTCGGCTCTAGAGTGGACAGAAGTAGCTCTCTGTCACCAGATTGGATTCTCCTTCTTCTATCAACCAGAGCTGTGTGAGGAAGCAGCTTCCCAGTGGTTATAAATTTCCAGAGTGCCTAGGTGCATCTGGGGCTGATGCTACGTGAGTGGAGGTGTGTGTCACTGCATGCCCAGGTAGCATGAAGCCTGTGTTCCTTCTCTACCCTCTCCTCCCTCTGCCAGGCAACACAGATGTTGCCCACACCTGGGAGGGCAGGGGCAGAGATGGAAAAGTCCAGGCCCAGGGTCACCAAGGGGGGTCCTGCCCATCAGGACCAACACACTGGGTATGTCATATACCAACTCTAAGAGTCCACGTGCTCCAGCAGCTCCCATCACCTGGACTGACCGGCTGCCACAGAGGTCACAGGAGGAAATGCAGGTAAAGTGCTTGGCAACAGCTGAGCACACTCACCAAGACCCAGTCTCCACAATTGTCAGTATGCACTCAGGGAGCCTCAGGAAACAAAGGTTACCGATTATTCTCCAATTTTGAGAATAGGTAAGAGAGCTTGATTGAAGACATCTGATTTATTCAAACAGAAATAACAAAGATCATGTTCTGATCAGAGTAGAGTCTCTGTGGAGCTTCTGTGTCCCAACTTAGGAGCGTGGGGTCTGGTAGGGTCTGAGCCCAGTGGCGGTCACGGGCTCCCTGTAACCTTCATGATTCCAGACTAAATGGGGTAGAGAGAAAACCATGTCTGTGCCACATAATGTCCCTTTCTCTCCAAAGTTTCCTTGATGTGAAATCTTAGACTGCCACATTTTAGAGGGGGATTTCATCTAATTACATCTAAACTAAGTAGCAACAATACTGCTTTATTTCATCTCACTTTAATATGCACTACATCATACAGAACAGTAATAAGAGACATTAACTAAGGCCAGAGAGGGAATGTGGCAACTTGTATATACAAAGTATTGTTTCCTACATCTCCAAGCTTTTGTTAGGAACCAATGTATTTAGCACCATTTTATGAATAAGAAAATAAAAATTGTTTGAAATGTCTACACCACTCACCAAGGGCCCCCAAGCACAAAAAGCAGGACCCTGATGAGGCCAGACCTGCTCTGTTATACACACACCTGGGCAGGTGCTCCCCACACCTGGTGCCATGAGGCCGGCCC
>NW_003852470.1:1847998-1853112 GCF_000181295.1 Otolemur garnettii | reverse complement strand
CCGGCCCTGCTCTGTTATACACACACACACACCTGGGCAGGTGCTCCCCACACCTGGTGCCATGAGGCCGGCCCTGCTCTGTTATACACACACACACCTGGGCAGGTGCTCCCCACACCTAGTGCCATGAGACCAGCCCTGCTCTGTTATCCCCACACACCTGGGCAGGTGCTCCCCACACCTGGTGCCATGAGGCCGGCCTGCTCTGTTATACACACACACCTGGGCAGGTGCTCCCCACACCTGGGCAGGGGCTCCCCACACCCACTGCCCTTTGTCTCACTTATGAAATAAGGACAGATTCTGCCTTGGCACCAAGAGGTTCTGCTTCTCAGGACGGCATGTAAGTCCTTGCACTGACATTTCGCCAGGATGAGATGAGATGTGTGTGCTGTGCTGACTGAAGAGCGTAAAGGACCAACACTGTATACGCCACGTCAAACACAGGCTGTTTCTTTTCCCATGAGATTAAAGTTCAGACAAACATTTAGAATGAATTTTAGAGACAGGACATCCTCACCTTTATGTTGGTAGTTCAAACTAACAAACATTTTCTAAATACGCACTTCATGCACTGTAGATACTGACATAACTTGGTAGAGACCCAGTGTCCTGTTACTCCAGGACACAGGCTGAAGACACAGGAGCAGCAGATGGGACCTGGAAAAGCCCTTACGCTTGTGGATAGAACAACGTGTTTGAAGTCGTCTGCGGCCAGCTAAGGTGTGCCAGGGCCATGAGAATGTGATAGGTATTGAGCATGTCTGATGCTCCAGGCAGGGGCTCGGGGCTCTGGGTGAATAAGACATGTAAACCTGTCCCCCTGCAGAGCCCCCGGGGGGATCATGAGCCATAATCACATGTCTACACCACCGTAACCACAGCTCAGTGGTGGGGGTGGGAGGGTTCACCAACTTGCCTAGAGGACCCAAAGGCAGCCTGCCTGCACCTGGAGGCTGAGCACAAACGCCCCGGCCAGGAGGACACTTGCAGGGTTACAGAAGACCCAGAGCAAGAAAGACACTTTGACTGGAAGCCCGGGGAGGGCCGCGGGGAGAAAGAGGCAGTTCTTGAAAGGTCAGGCTGCTTTAGGGGCCATCCTGGGAAAAAAGAACCACGAATGAGGAGTCCCAGGAGTTGTGGCTTTGGCTGGTCCTACCCTGAGTCTGGGCTGGCTCTGATTTGACTCTGATCCCCAGAATGCTACGGAGGTGAGGCAGTGTCCAGGCCAAGCCTACACCTTAAGAAGGCCTGGAAACTTCTGCAATGCTCTTTGGAAACCAGAGAAGCCATCCAACAGTCTCCTTCCTGCTGGGGGCACCGCCTGTTGAGGTCACATGGAAAGGGCAGGAACCCTGACAGCCACCTGTGTGTTGCTGAATGAAGACCCTGTCACCACCACCAGCAGCAGCAGGAATACCAAGCCAAATCTGCCCAGGATGCAGAGCTCCCAGCAGATGAACCAGCTGGTGCCCTCCTAGTCTCTGAGTTCCAAGTGGTTTGTCCTGCAGCCTTCGGTGATCCAATGTTCAGAAAAGCAAGGATGTAGGAGGCCCTCTGAGGAGCACAGTGGCCCTGCCTGGAGGATACCAGGTGACACATCAAGGTGACACTTGTGGACAGATGATGCCAGACCACCAGTGTCTGCCCTAGAAAGGCCACTGCAGATGTCCACGAAAGGTGTCAGAACAATGAGATCACTCGACAACCTGCACCCAGAGGCTGCTGCAGGCAGAGTCCAGGAAAGGCATGTGGCAGAGAGGTGCTCTGAGACTCACAGGGAGGCCAGGAGCCAGCACTCGTCTCCCAGACAGAGCAGGGACCAGGAGGTGGTCTTCCTCCTGCCATCAAAAGAGGGCCCATTTCCCTCTGTCCCTGATGGCTCTAGCTGCCCCTTCCCAAATACAGAAGGACTATCCATTCAGAAGGAGCATCTCAGGGGCAGGACACAGGCACCACTGAGCACAAGGTCCATCAGCTTGCTTCTCTCTTCCAAGAGGGTGCATCTCACACCCCAGGTGAGCTGCTGCCCTAGGTGCCACTGGTCAGAAGGGACTCCCGCCTCGACAGGTAGGCTCAGGGCTGGCAGGAGCCTTGGTGATGGCAGAGAGAAGTGGCTCCACCACCCGTGTCCTAAGTGGCCTCCAGATATTCTTCATTTCTCCAATCTTAAGTGTGGGACATACAGACACTGAGGACATTGCCATGGCCGCTCTGTGTGTGTGGAGCCAATCAGGAGGATCACACTAAGTGTCAGGCAGACAGGAGTCCCTGGGTGTGCAGGTCCCCCAAGCCCACTGCGCCAGGCAGAAGTTCTGTTTCCCAAGTGCTCACAGAGAGAGGAGGGCAGGAACTTATGTGCTGAGTTCTCTCCAGTAGGAAACTACAGGGTTCATATAGAAATTCTGCAATTACGAACACACCTGAGGGTGGCTCCAGGGGCACAATGGTTCCTGGGCTGGGCTGTTCCCAAGGCAACAGCACAGGACATCCCTGGGGTTGGAGGCCAAGTAGGGGTGAGGGGCCTCTGGGGAGGATGGAGGGTGGAGCCCTCCTGCCTCCAGGTGATTCAGCTCTGCAGGGAAACTGTAGCTCAGTGTCCTGAATTCCTGCTGTTCTGGGTGACCATCCTAGGTGTGCAAAGCCCAGAGCACAGCATGGGGCACCCACACCGCATGCCCTGCTCCGCCACCACCCAGTGCAAGGTCCAGGGGCCCTAAGTCATCCTGTGCCTGCCGCCAGGGGCCCCTCCCTGCTCTTGGTGATGACACTGAGGCAGCTGCCTGGCCAGCTGGGGAAGTGAGACAGATAATTACCCCGCGGCCCGGCAAGCCAGCCAGCGCCACACAGATTAATTACCTCCGGAGCTACCGGAGTGACATTGAAACCGCAGTGAAGCATGTGGGCCAGAAATCTGAAGCAAACACCCTCCCCCACCACATCAGGTTCCCTTATGAGGGTGCCCCACACACTCAATCAGGGAGAATGTTCCAGAAAGTAAACAGTGTTGATTTTGTACAGCAAGCATGTGATGTGCCTGCTGGCAGCAGCCGTGTCCTGGAGGTCGGGGTGCAGCCCTGACCACCAGCTCTGTGTGACTGTGAAGAGCCAGCACCTGGGGGCAGGGATGCAGGGCCAGCCCCACACAGCGAGCCCTGGGGAATGAGCTAATTTCTGGCTTGAAACTCCTCTTAAAACTCAGGGTCCTATCAGCATTGCTCCGAGAGTACATCTGGCCTCCAGGTGCTACCAGCTTCTGACACCTAGATCTTCTCCCTGGAGCTGCTCAACTGCCCAGCCATTCACGAGTGGGCAGTGGGCACAGGAGAGTGGGCACAGGGCCGTTCATGGGTGGGCAGTGGGCACAGGAGAGTCCTTGGTCTCTGCAGGAGACCAGGGGACAATGCTGCCTCAAAACCCAGAGAAAATGCCCCTCGAGGCTCCAGGCGGGATAGAGGGGATGATGTGCGCACCCTTGGTGGGATGGTGGGGAGGGTGTCCCCCCAGGCCCATTGCCAGGAAGGCAGGCCCCACCACTGTCTGTCCCAGGAACTCAGGGAGGTGACACCAGCAGGTGGCTCTTTCCAGTGCATTCCCTGAGGGCCTGGGGGTGGGCCTGTGACTCTCCTTCCTCCAATTAAGCCACTTCCCTTCAGCCACCAGAGTAGCCACTGGACCTATACCTGGCACCCCTTGGCAGCCAGGCCAGAGTCTGCATCTGTAGGTCGGAGCCCTCTGGGAGCAATGGGCCAGGCACCAGGAGTGTGTCTGTGGTGCTTACTTGTCACTTAACGCAATTCTGCGGAAGTCGTCACTAATAAAAGAACTCAACAAACCATCTAAATTACAAGGAAAATGAGATTTCTAGCCCTTCAGACTGAGGCTGTCCTGGTGGCAGAGGGGCACCCGTGACCTCACCAGCGACCGTGAGGCAGATGGCCTCCTGAGGCCAACATTCCTCATCCATCTGCACAGCTCCTGGCTGGGTCCAGCCCCTTCCCTGAGCTTGACGGATAATTGGTGACAATCAGATGGCTATTTCCTCATTGGTGACAGTGCTCGATGCACCCACTATTTTCCATATGGTCTTTTTTCCTGGTACTTAAGATATAACACAGGTCTCAACAGTGTTAGAGGAATAATGAGTTTGCCCAACCCCACAAGAGCCCCTCAGATGCCCCGTGTCTGTCTCCCCTCTATGAAAAATTTAGATGCTGAAGTCTCTCTTTTTTATTATTATTAAATCATAGCTGTGTACATTAATACAGTCGTGGGGTACAATGTGCTGTTTTTATATACAATTTGAAAATTTTTCATCATACTGTTTAACATAGCCTTCATGTCATTTTCATAGTTATTGGGTTAAGACACATATTCTACATTCACCCTCAGAGCAATGTGGCCTTGGCGGAGTAACTAGGGTTACATGAGGTCATGGGGTCCCTGGCAGCGGGCTCGGCGCACTTGTAGGAGAGAATGTGGTGTGCCCCTCCTCTCTCCAGTGCACCCCACCCGCCAGTGAGGAGGTGAGAGGGCGGCCGTCTGCCAGCCAGGAGCATGACCTCACCTAACACCAGATCTGGGACCCATCTAAGGCATCTCGCCATGGAGGCCCAAATGAACCAGGCCCATAGCACTGAACCTACAGGTGTTAGAACAACAGTGACAAAAACAAATAAACAATCAAAAAAAAAACAAAAAAACAAGCAAAAAGTGTCCTGTGGTGGCAGAGTTTTTGGTGTTTTTATTTTAACAACATGAGCTTAGGTCACTTGCCCAAGGTCACACAGCTACTGACAGGCCAGGCTGAGATCTAAACTTGGTGCCATTTGGCTCCAAGGTCTGGGTCTTTCCGCTGAATGATACGACCTCTCTTTAATGACACAACTTTCTAAATACATCATTAAGCCTGTTTACAGAGACATCCCAGTGACAAAACCTTCCCTCCGGGGACCAGTGGTAACTGAATTCCCAGAACAGGGAACTTGTTGACAGCTGTTTGTGTCCCCAGTGCCCTGCCCCTCACTGGGTGTGTGTGTGGGTCCTGTGTCCCCAGTGCCCTGCCCCTCACTGGGTGTGTGTGTGGGTCCTGTGTCCCCAGTGCCCTGCCCCTC
>NW_003852470.1:1828571-1847124 GCF_000181295.1 Otolemur garnettii | reverse complement strand
AAAGTAGTTTTCCTCATTCTCTTCTCCTGTTACAACCTAAGGTGATCAGTGTCCTGGGAGGCTGGGCTCAGTGGAGACGCTGAGTCCGGGATGCTGTCTGGAATACCAAGTATCCGTAGCAAAGAGAGTGAGTCCTTCAGAGCCTCTCTCCAAATCAGCAGAGTGGCCTCATCAATTATTAACTGCACTGTGACCTAAATAAATCACAGGATCACACTTCACTTAAACACCGCTTGTCACCCACACAGCTCATGCGTCCTCCAAATGGTTTGCACGTGGAGGAAGAGACGCCTTTCAAGTGCAATTACAGCGATAACTACAGGAATTAGCACGGCCCACCCTCAGCCAGCTGAAATGCCTCCTCTTCCATCACAGCTAACGCCACAGGGGTCCTCATCGCCACCAGGATGGGAATAATAGATGAGAACATGTGTGACAAGGGGTTAAAAATGACTCTTCTTCAGTAAATATAATTTCTTACTATGTAGTGTCCAATCTGTGACTGTTAAAAATTTGTCAGGAAGATTATTGTTGAACATTTGCCAAAGAGCTGTTTTGCCAAGAGTTAAATGACATCAATTAGGATAAATTGCAGTTTTATTAGAATAAATGCTGTCCTTGCTGACGAGTTCAAACACCCTTTCTGGCTATGAGTTTGTGTCCACGCAGCACACTCTGCTGCCTCTTCCTGGGTGCCTCTTCCTGGCTTCCTGGCAACCACGACCTGACGGCTGGGAGCGGGACCTGGTGGACGGGATCCTAGCAGGGATGGCACCTTAACCATTTGTGTCTCTACCTTCCCTCTGCCCCAGGCGAGGAATGCAGCCTGACCAGGTGCCCTTTCCTCCCTGTGAACTTTCTGAGTCCTGCTGCTGCTTCCACAGCTCAGCCTGTGCAGCAGGTGCCCCAGGAGCCCACGGGGACCCTCTGGCTTTTGTAACCCTGCAGGCTTGGCACACGCCCTCAGCCAGCTCCGTGGCCAGGAGGGTCCACCCCAGCCTGGGTGAGGGGCACAGAAATGCCACCTTGGGGATGATGGAAGCATTCTGGGTCACTTGGTCACTCATGCTGTGTGCCTCTACAAAGTCCTCTCCAGAGGCCAGGAGACCCAAGGGGGGAGGGGAGGAGGGAGGACGGGGAGGAGGAGGGAAGGAAACGGGGAAACAGGCAGGGGAGAGGGGAGGAGGTTTTGACTCTAAGGTGTTTTTCCTTTGGCCTAGTTTCCTTTTCTGAATTTGTGGACTTCAGCATCTCCAGTGTGGCTCCTGGCATAGTCCCTCCCAGCCTGCCCTGACCCATAGCCTGGCTGCGTGACGTCTTAGAACCTTCAGCTCCAGCTGGCAGTCCCTAAAATGAGCCAGCTGCACCTGCTGTCCTGCAAGTTCTCAGCTGAGCGTGGAGTCTGCTCTTCCTGCTCCTCTCAGAGTGGAGCTGGCAGCCTCTGAGCCACCGTTCTGCCTCAGTTTCCACCTACACTACTGTCAGCTCCAACACCAGCAACCAGGACATGAGCAAGTAAGGTCTGTATGCAAATGTTCTCAAAGTTAGATTCGGAGCCAGATCAAGTCATAAGAAATGAATAATAATAATAATCTCTTTAGGGTCTTTTTTCTAATGATATTTTTATGCTATGGAGGGTGGATGGAAATGTGTCACTCCCTCTGAAGGGTTACGGTAGCTACTTTGGGTCTCAGAAATAAAAGAAAGAAAAACCCTCAGACATCCTGGCTTGCAGGACTTTGTTTACCTAAAAAGAATCTGTTACACCTCCCTGACCCGTGTAACTCAGGGGGGCCAACAAGGCCTGCCGGGAACTCAGTCCCATGATCAGGCAAAGCCCCAGCTTCCCAGCCCCAGACCCAGTCCCAGAAGGACAGATAAGATGCTGCAGATGGAGCGGCTCTGTGCCCCACCTGACCTAAGGGACGCACCACCTGGAGGACAGGAGGGAAGGTTCACCCTAGACTGGCTGTGCCCCAGGTACAGGGGTGGAAGGCGGAGCTGAATCTTCAGACTCAGTGTAATGGGGGGTGTGCTGCTGTCCCTGCCGGCCCCTCCCAGTGGCAGGAGGAGAGAAGAAGGAGAAGGGACCAGACACCCAACAGAAGAACATGGGGCAGACACATTTCTGCAAAGCTCCAAGGAAACTTGATAATGTAAGAAAGTGTGTTTCAGTCCTCTGGTTCTTAATAAATATTTTGATCTGTCTTAAAATCTTCTCGAATTGCAATCAATGCAGCTTCCCCACCTGAGCTACAAAGAATGTTATTGTTCCCTAAACTTCCAGGCCATGAAGCTGTGAACTCTGGATGGATAGGGATTAGGCAACCGGCCTGCGGAAGCCACACGAGGGACATCACAGCTCATGGGAGTGTGTTATTTCCTCTAAACTGGGATGGTGGGGGAGGTATGGTCGTTTTCCTTGTTGAGGGAGTGCACATTTGCATACTTCTCAGACTTCACTAGGGTTTGTATTTGATCTACATCATTTAAAGGAACAAGGACAGTTGTAAGAGGCCCAGGGCCAGTAACTCCCTGATTGATGCAGCTCTTTGCCTGCCTGCCAGCACCTCCCCTAAACTAATGGCTCAGGGGATGCATCTACACATTCATTACGGGAGTATCCCTGGGCCGCTGCACTAGATGGATGGTTTCTAATACAGGGAACCAGGATCTGGGAGAGAGAAGCACACACTTCTCCTCCGTGGCAAACACACTTTGCATGAACCACGTGCTCACCTGCTGACTTAGGGCCTCCCCAATGAAGATAATGATGACATCTGGGGACAACTGAGAGCAAATCAACCTATTGTCTTGTGGTTGGGGCTGTTACTGCCTCTGTGTGGAAGGTGAGCACTGGGGCTGGACAGCAGGTCCTCTGTATTGGCCTGTCCCTCAGTGTACAGTCCAGAGATAGCATTAGTACTTTCTGGTACTGTGGCACCTACTGGGTGAAAAGACCCATTTCAGATGCTAAACTGGTGAAGCTGAGACTGAGCCAGATAGGGCTGAGGGAAGAGAGGGAGAGAACAGTCTTCACTGCAGAGTAAGGGAAGAGACCAGGGTGATTCAAGTAGCCAACGGGGCATGCCCAGGAGCCCCTTCAGTGGTTAGAAATGCAGGAAAAACTCAGATTATTCTGGAGCTCCATTGTGGGTGCTGCTCTGCGGTTTTTAAGCAGTGATAGCTCCGAGGCTGAGACTAGACCACTTGGGATGCAGCTTCACCAGCTCTGAAAACGTTCACCCCCCCAACCCAGCTTTGTCCTGAGGCCTCTAGAGCAGCGACTTTAATCCAGAGCAGTGGATCACCTCTGTCTAGCCCCTCCTTACAGGTATGATGATGAACAGGTCCTCAAAAACAGGATTACACTTGAATCTGCTTGTTCATGGTCAAGGGATCCATAGCATATATTTGATTTTCAAGTTGGAAAGATAATTTTTACCAGATCCATAAACAACAATCATTCAATCAAAATTCTCTAACTACATAGAGAAAAATGTGCTTTCTAACGGCTATGATACTTTTCATTTGAAGACTCGTTTTGCATATAAGAAAATATGTAAAACACATTTAAACAATTCTAATAATTTCAGAATGCAGGATTCAGGTTCAGCAGAAGAGCTAATGGAACGTGAGTGACTTTGGTTCAATTACAGAGGAATTGGGAGCTTTCATGCTTTTTCAAAGATCTTGGCATTTTGTTGAGATATAAGCAGCCATTGAAAATGTGCATCTCTATATAAAAGGGGGAAGCATGATAAATCAATCTCTCTTAAATGGGAATTTCAAGCAAGAAATTATCAAGGGGCCCTTACACTGAGTACATTTTAGAAAGATGACAGTCAGATGAAACTCTTAACATGGTGATTCTAGTTCTGTGGAAGAATCCATAACAGACGTGGTGGGCAATACTCAGCAGACACCACTGCACTGGCAGGTTACAGCCTGCAGCAACCACTACAATAAAGAGTGGAAACACAGTCCTTTGCAGAGGTGGGACAGGAAAGCAACAAGACAGGACTCTTTAATTTTATTTAGGCAGAGTATGAGAGAAAAGAGGGGGCCACAGTGCATAGAGAGCAGCAAGCAGAGCCCCTTGGAGAGGGCTGGGGAGTAACTTTCCTGACCGGCCCACCTGGCTCTCCCGCTGTGCTCCCCTTGGCCCACTGGGGCTCCTCACTACAGATCAGCCTCCTGGGCACAGGGCAGGAAGGACAGCAGGGACAGAGAGCACAATATCTGACCAAGAGAAACAGGCCTTTCATGGTCACATTGTGTCTGAAAGACATTCAGCGTCAGAACTTCAGCTTTGTCCCTCAGGGTCCAGTACAGAGATTGGCATTAGTTGGCGCTGGACTATTCGAAGGTCTATGTAAATGGTAGGTGGATGGATCCATCAATGGATGGGTGAGGGGCTAAGGTATGGACATATGAGTGGAAGGATGGATGTGTATATAGGAGAATAGATGAGTGAGGGGTAGATAGATTGCTGTGTGGAGGGAGGGATTGAGAGAGAAATAGGTGATGGATAGATGAATGGATGGATGAATGGATGGACAGTGAGACAATGGGTAGATGGGTGGATGAATGGTGGGATGAGGAATGGATGGGTAGGTGGGTGGGTGATGAGTAAATGGATGGATGGATAGATGGGTAGATAAATGGATGGTAGGATAATGGGTGGATAGCTAGATGGCAGGATGAATGGATAGGAGGAAGATGGATGGATGGATGGCAGATGATGAGTGAATGGATGGATGGATGGATAGATGGGTAGATGGACAGATAAATGGATGGATAGATAGGTGGGAGGATGAACGGACAGGAGGAAGATGGATGGATAGAAACCATGAAAATTAATAAGTGAAGTTCAGTAAGACCACAGATGTGAGATCAACATATGTGATTTAATTGCGTGTCTATACCATGACAATAAGCAAACTGAAAATGAAATGAAGAACACACTTCCATTTATGGTAACATCAAAAGGAACAGAACACTTAGAAATAAATTTAACTGATGAAGTGAGAGACTTACTCTCTAAAACTACAAAATGAAATTAAAGACTGAAATAATTGGAAAGACATCACTTATTCTTGGATGAGAACACTTAATATTGTTAAGATCCCAATACTCCCCAAGCCGACTGATAGATTCAATGCAATCCTGTAAGATTTCTAGCCGACTTCTTCACAGAAATTGACAAGCATATCCAAACAATCACATGGAAATTCCAGGGACCCAGGAGAGTCCAAACAGAAGATGACGGTTGCAGGGCATGTTATTTTCAATTTCAAAATCCACCACAAAGCTGCAAGTACCAACGCAGTGTGGTGCAGGTGTAACTAGAAACACACCAACCAGTGGAACTGATTCTCAAGAAATAGACCCATACACTTATATCCAATTAATTGTTGGCAATGGAGCCAAGACCAAGAAATGGGAAGAGAACTCTGCCTTTAACAAGTGATACTGGGATAACCAATTACCCACACGCAGAGTTAAAGCCCATCTCACACTGCATACACAGGAAAGAACCTAGAGTAGATTAAAAACCTACAATTAGCCCAACTTAAAAAAAAATAAAAAGTCATATAACCCAATTAAAAATTGAAAAAGCATATGAAGAAAGGTTTCTCCAAAGAAGATACAGAAGTGGCCAAGAAACACGTGAAAACCTGCTCTAAATGATTGGCTGTTAGGAAATGCAGGTGGAAACCGTGAGATACCATTTCATACCCCCTAGGATGGCTGTATTCTTGAAAAGTTAGACATTTTATGAATATTTCCTCTCAGTCTATAGATTGCCTTTTCTTTTAGTGGATGGTTTGTTGTGCAAAAGTTTTTTAGCTTAATAAAATCCCATTTCTCTATTTTCAGTTTGGTTGCCTGTGCTTTTGAAATCTTACCTCCCAAAAAATCTTTGCACAGACCCGTGTCCTGAGATACTTCCCCAATGTTGTCTTCTAGAAGTTTCATAATTCCAGGCTTTACGTTTAAGTCTTTTGTCCACATTGATTTGATTTCTGAATATGATGAGAATGGGGTTAGTTTCACTCGACTACATACAGATATCCAGTCTTCTCAGCACCATTTATTGAGAAATTCTCCTTTCCCCACCTGTAAACAAAGTCAAATAAAATGGAAATAATTTTCAGTCAGAATTAAAACAAGTATGGAGCACATGAAAAACTACCACCCTCCTGCAGTGCCGGCGTGTGAGACAGTGCAGCCACTTTGGGAAACAGCCTGACGGTCCTGGAAGGTGAAACCCAGGTTCCCACATGTCCCAGCACTCCGAGTTGTAACACGCACTCAGTAAAAATGAACACATATGTTCACACAAAAACGAGTGTATAACAGCCAACAGGTGGAACCACCCAAGTGTCTGACAATGGATGAATGGACGCCATTCAATGTTGGGGTGTCCACCCGGCTGTAAGAGAGAGGGAGGAGCTGGTACCTGCCACAGCACAACCCTCAGCATCACCAGGAAGACCAGGTATCGTACCATTCCCTTCACGTGAAAGGCCCCAAATGGGGGAATTGTGTAGAGACGGAAGGAAGGTTAGTGGTGCCAAGGCCTGGGGTGAGAGGGTGACAGAGAGGTTGGGGTGACTTCTTCTGGAGTGATGGAAAAGTTGTAAAGCTGACCGTGGTGGCTCGGTGCCCTGGCTCAAGTGGCTAAGGCTCCAGCCACATGCATCTAAGGTGGCGGGTTCAAATCCAGCCCAGGCCCACCAAAACAACAATGACGGCTGCAACCAAAAATAATAGCCAGGCGTTGTGGCAAGCACCTGTAGTCCCAGCTACTTGGGAGGCTGAGGCAGGAGACTCACTTGAGCCCAGGAGTTGGAGAGTTGGAGGTTGCTGTGAGCTGTGATGTCACAGCACTCTACTCAGGGGGACAGCTTGAGGCTCTGTCTCAAAAAAAAAAAAAAAGATGACGGTGGTGATAGCGGCACATCTGTGAAGACACCAAAGCCAGGGAAGTGTGCACTTCCAATGCGTGAATGTGAGGTGCATAAGTCAGACCTCAACAAAACTCTGTGAGAAGGCGGTGTGTACAGATCTTAAGTGAACTAATTACGCTATCATGAAAGGCAGGTTAACTGCATGCAGTTCACCTCCAGAGCTGCTCCACTCCGACCACTCCAACCTTGGATTTAGAACTAAGTGTCGTGGCTTCTCTGCTCCACTCTTCCTGTCTGATTCAAGGACAAATGCCAGGTCACCTGGGAGGTGTCCCTTTTCCTCCTGCTAAACCCTAATATGACGTGAGGTGTGAGGCCACACAGGCTTGCGGACCCGCATGCTGGCATGTTGTACTGAGCCCTGTGGCCAGAAGCCGTCCTCGGGGCCAGCAGTCTGGGTTTCTCAGATCCCAACCTGCAGCCAGCTGTGTGTGAAGTGAGTGGCCTCATGGGGCTGACATCAGCCAGCATGGGCAGAGTGTGGGGCTCAGGGAGCCACAGGAGGCACACGGGTCAATGCCTGTGAAGACGGGGCCTGCCAGGCAGGAGCTCCTCGGGGGCAGCCAGGAAGGCTCCTCAACCAATAAGCCAAGGATGTGGGTCTCATCTTGGCCAGGAGATTTCACGGGAGCATGTTGAGTGAACCCTCTTGCCTGTGCCCCTGTGGTGGAAACGCAGTACAAACATTCAAGGAAGCAGGGGCTGGGGATCCGGGTGCTGACTGGGGAGCCCGGCCTCATGTCTGTGTCCTCAGAAGCCTTTCCCTGCTCTCTGTGTGTCCCAGCGTCTTTCTGAGTCGCTTCTTCACTGCCAGCCTCCGGGTACCTGGTCAGTGTTAGGTTGTTATGCTAACAATAAGTACAGTTAAGATCCAAAGTCATCCACAAGTAACTCAAGACAAAAGTCTTCCCAGGGTCTGGTGTGACATCACCGATAACAGAACTCATCCCCAAGCAACAGTGAGCTCTGTGCTGGGTCTCCAATCCACAAACACCCTGCCGCTAGCCATCCTGTGGGGGACACTTCAGGAGCTCCAGGAGCGGAGCCCAGATGGGGGCCACAAACTCACTGCCTCCTGCGGGTGGTGCTGGTGAGCACACCTGTGGAAAGGTAATAAGCCTGTCTGCGGAGTGCGGCCGCTGAGGACCCAGGGTGTCGCTCTAAGTAAGAGAGAGGCTGGAATTATGGACCACTTGATAAAGCACGAACGGGCCCTGGGCCATCGGTGCGGCAGGTCGGGGCCTGATTGATGGCAATGGCTGGGTTAACTCGCCTCGTGATAAATAGTTTTCAAGCAACCTCAGGTTTTGTTATGTTCTCTGGCACTGAGCTATTAATAGTGCTTGAGCCCTAACTTGTTATTTCAAATATTTCAGGCACAAATAATAGAACATTTCCAATTAAAAGGGATAATCTCCCTTCAGAAGCTAAGTAGTAAGCACAGTGAATAATTTAAAAAGCTTTTGGGATATAAAGATTTATTCTATCTCCCCATAAGCAGTAAGTCGGAGGCTTTGATTAACAATTTAAAAATAGAGGCCAGGGACACATGGAGAAGTTGTGAGATTTCACCCTCTGTCCATGATTTTTTATCATCACCACTTTTCCAAACTGTTGTCATTACATAAAACATTATTTCAATTAGCTTCCTACAAACCCCCAAGTCATATCTAATAAGTTTTTACTGATTTAGAAAATTAGAACCAGGTAACAGGAAAAAAAAAAGCAGGTTACTTAGAAAACAGCAAATACCCTCTGGCTTTGAGATGCTTAAAACGTTATTTGAAGACTTTGTTCATCCATTTGCCATTTAGAATGATGATACATTTTGATTAAACATAAGGGTGTGGACAAGTATTAATCCAATATACTCATACAGATTTATCTAATAACTATGCCTGAGGACTATAATTTGGTATTTACTTCTGGCACTAATTCAGAATTAATATAGCTGAAATTTCAAAGCCATCATATAAATGGTTCTCATTTCTCTCCTCCATAAAGAATTTGATAGTCCCGGACACAATATGAACGTAAAATCTAGACTCAAAGGAAATTCTGGAAACTGAACTGGAAAGAGTAGATTGTAGGTGAGTTTCCCCCGAAGCCTCCCAGTAATTTCCAGGATAAAATCGGTTAGCAGAAAGAAGGTAGCTGGCTAATGCTTGTAGAAAAAGGGGCCTCATTTCCTCTGCAGAAATTCATTATTTGCACCCAAAGGACTACTCGATTTAGTGAACTTGGGCTGAAATAGTTTCTACGTTTCTCTAAGTTATTATCAAGCCCGTCTCTAAGCAGGCTGCAGTTTCCCTTGTGAAAAGAACATGTTCCCCTATCCAAACCGCTACACTCCGAAGAATATTCAAGCTTCTATCTGCGGTCTAAATAGGTCTTTAAAATTGGGGTTCAGTGTGCTCCTTCGGCAGTGAGGCTTGAGGGGCTCTGTCAAGTGGGAACTCATGCAGGTAACATTTGGGGGACACAAGAAAGGGATTAGTGACAAGAGTCCCCGGAGATGGGCTTTCCAAGTGCACCAGGAACTGCCCCACACGCTTTGTGGGGTTTCTCTCATATAAGTTCATTTCAAAGCCCCATTTTCCCAGAGATAACTATGGTCAGGGGAGCACAGGGCACCAGGCAGGAGCATGGAGAAGACCGCAGAAGTGGGTCCAGACGCAGACACAGCTGCCGCTTAGTCCAGAACAAGCACAGCTTTACCACAGATGTTTGAGGACATATGTGTCCCAGCTCTGGGCTCTGAGCCGTGTGGTCATCATTTCCTGCAGCCTTCCATAGACACTGGGTGTCTGTGCTCTCACCACCCCCAACACAAGGAGCAGATGGAGGGTCAGAGAGGAAAAGTGACTCAGCACACGGCCAGGCTGGAGCCCAGGGGAGCCCAGGTGTGCACCCACCTTTACTAGCACCAGAGCCACCTTCTCGACACTTCACCCAGCCACAGGCTGTGCCCAGGACAGGATGCATTTGAGGAAGAGGGTCACAGCAGCAGAATCCTGCCAAACACTCTGGGGAAGGCCACGCATGCAGTCCTGGGTGGGGCACGCGATCGGTGGGAAGGGACACTATAGGACCAGGAGCTGCAGCCAGAGACAGCTAGTAGGGGGGGAGGCCTGGCTCCTCAGCACCCCGGCTGAAGATGCAATGTTCCCTGGGCCCCCCAAGGATCCCAACACAGGGTGTCAGGAGGAGCCGTAGGGCCCTGCCAACACAGTCAGCGGAGGTACCTACCTGGTCCTGAACACTCAGCCTCCAGGTGACATTAAGACCGTCCTCATTTACGTGGGCCACTGTGAAGTTTTGAGACAGACTGTGTCATGGCCCCTTATTTCACAGCAACCGTGTGGTTTCTGATTCACCCACGCAAGTTTCAACTCACTGAGCTGACCGGTGCTGCTGGGAGGGCTGCATGTGTTTCCATCGTGGGGGTTTCATGTGCCTTGATTTTGTTCATCTAGAGACATCTGTAATGACCCAGGGATGGAGGCCTCCACCTTGACAAGTCTTTGAAATAGACATATGGACCAAAAAGCTAATGTGATGCAGCTGTTTCTGTTTTTATTAATGCTCACGATCCTGACGCTCACTTTGACTAGTCTGCAGGGGAATTTCCACCACCGTGTGCAGAAGCTTTGGGAAGGGCACCAGGAGTCCCTGTTGGCAGGAAACTGCAGCCCTGGGCTTTTGGATGAGATGCAGAGAGTGAGTCCTTTGGATTTTCTGATGGAACTAGAGCCCTCAAACCCTGAAGAACTGAAGTGTGGCCCTGTCCCCAGGTCCTGGGCCCGAGTGACTGTCCTCCGCCCTTTCTCCTACATTCTATTCATCACATTTATGAATTTATGAGACGACGTGATTTGACAGGCTAGGGTGTCTAGTTATCATGATTCTCAGACTTAAACAAGGGCCTGAGCACCACCCACCTGCTCCCCCTCAACTTCTGACCACTTCCCTCTATCCTGATTGCCTCCCCCACTCCCAACTCCCAGAGGGGTCTCCAGGCTCTGGCTGGGTGAAGGATTTCCCTGCCTCTTAGATTGAACTGGGGGCTCCCTCCCCACCATCTTTCATGGGGAATTATTTTTACCTTCTTGGCATAGACCATAATTTGCATTTCAGCCTGATTGTGTGCTGCTCGCCTGGAGGTCTGTGTCACAGGTGGGGGGGGATGTCTCAGAGACTTGTGCCCTCCATCCCAGGGCAGGGCTGCAGGCACCCTGACAGATGCCAGCAGTTACAGGAAGGAATAATCCTGCAGCTGGCCCAGGATTGGAGCCTCGTCTGGAAACTGGGCTCCATCCGTGTCCAGGCCATTCCAGGTAGCATTCCAGGCCTGTCACTTGCTTCTATCAGCACGATAAGCAAAGGCTCACACACCTCACAGAGACTTTGTTAACTCGCAGGCCTGGGGATGAAAGCAGAACGCAGAGTCACTTAAGTGCAGGGCGTCTGAACCTGACTTCCCAGGCCGGGCCTCCCAGTGTGCCCTGCACAGGCGGGGTGTGTGCTCATGACCAGCAGCCCTGCAGGGACTCCGTCCAGAATGTCCTGAGTGTCCTATAGCAGCCTCTCCACAGCACAGAGAGATCACGTCTCCTTAGTTCAGAAACTGCTCTGGCTGATGTGTGGGGTGTCCTGGGCAGCTCCTGCCTTCGCCTGTTGGGTCAGGGGCTTGTGCCTCCCACCCTGCCCTGCGCCCACTTTCAACAGCTCCTCAATCCTGTGCAAGATTCACTACATGGACAAGCATGGTGTCCACTCACGCACAGGCGCCCCCCCACCCCACAGTGCCCACCCCAGCATTCTCTCTCCAAAGAGAAGTTCTGGATAATTTTTCAGCCCTGTTAGAACGTCAGCAAAGATGAGAAGAAGCCTCAGGACGCTGAAAGTTCCTTCTCCCCTTTCCTTCTCTTTCTCGGCCCCGCTAACCCTGAGCGGACGGAAAGCCCTCCAGCTGCGGGAGCGTCATGGTGATTTCACTCAGCAACTCTCAAGCGAAGTTGCAAATTGAAAGGCCTTGACTTTTGATTACTAATCTGTTACCGAAGGAAATAGATTAACGACAAGAACTGAGGTAAATGCCGAATGTGGAAGTTCAGCCAGGAATGCAGGGAGGGTCTCGTCCCCTATCACGTCCACCTGCATTCTGAGCTAAAAACAATTGAGTTCAAGCTCAGGTTAAGATTTTAAAACAGCTCAATTATTTCTTTTTTTTCAGTTAAGGTACATATTCACTCATCAGTCCTGGCCAGAGTTGGATATAGAGAAAACAGTCACAAATTAGAACAGGTACCAGCCTTGTAATTCTACAGGAAGCAGGAGCCGCGTCTTACAGGGAGGTCTGTTCCTGTGAGCCTGCGAGCATCGGCCCTACTGCCGCAGGTCTACAGGTTCTGAAATTTTACCTGGTAATATCTGACAAAATAAGCATGCTTCTTGCAATCTGAAAATGTCTCGCACATGTGTTTATTTGTATGTGTGTTTGTGTGTGTTTATTTGTGTGTGTATGCCTGTGTGTTTGTGTGTGTATCTGTATATATGTTTATTTTTGTGTGTGTGTGTTTGTGTATATTTGTGTATGTGTGTTTATTTGTGTGTGTGCTTCTGTGCTTGCATCTTTAACCCACACATGGCACAGACACCTCGTGTTTGCAGTGGGCTCTGACTGAAGCTGGGCAGGGGACGTGGTCTGGGCATCTAAGTACCCAGGATGGCATCACTGCTCTGACCCTGGAGGTCTTGGAAGGAGACACTGGTCAGATATTCCAGAAGAAGACAGAGGCCTGGAGACAGGCAAGCCAGCTGGGCGACAGTGGTTCCAGACCAGGGGCAGTGGTCAGGAATAAGCAGATGGGACAGATCCGGTGAAGATTCAGGACTAGAATTTACAGACTGAGAAATTGATCGACTCTAGTGGGGATGCAGACAAGACAAATGGATCAAGAATAATTCCTGAATTTTCAACCAGGTACACAGATGAGTTACGGGCAATGTTCCCAGTTACAATGCTGGGGAGAAAATTATGAGCCTCCCCTGTCATCACCGTTATGATATAATTAACAACCTTTTGATTTAGCAAGGCAGCTTCATGGGGCCTTATTTCCTGCTCCTGAGTCATATGTTCTTACCTGGATTAAGGGCTGCTTCCTCTGAGAAGCCCCCACCCAGCTTCCACGCACCCATGGCTTCACACACACACCTTTCACCCTGCGGCCAGAGGGACCCCAGAGAACGCACCTGCACCGGGTCCCGTAGCATCCCCAGGCCTTCCCCATCGGCTGTGCAGGGCACACGGGAGCCCCAGGGAGTCACTGAAGACGAGTGACTTGGGTTTATTCTGTTCCCCACTAGACTCACACCAGCCCTGTGCATGGCCTATGGGTGCAGCCTGCAGTCTCCTACTCTGCCTGTAGTTGTTGGGCAGGTGGACCTTGTCTGCAGTCACCCCCAGGCCAGTCCTGCACACAGAGTTGTCTAAATGGACTCCAGGCTGTGTGAATCACCCAGGACAAGGGTGTCACAAAGATAAAGAGGCTGGTGGCCTTGGCCAGGTGAGCCATCGAGTCCCCTGGAAGAGGAGCACCAGGCACCCGGAAGGAATGTACAGGTCATAGGATGGGGTGGCCCTCAGCATCCTGCATGACATACAGGCGCAGGGGCTGAGGGAACCCTGAGACCAACCTAGAGTCCTCGGTCCACTTGTGGACACCCAGCAGGACCAAGTGTTAGGACATCACCATTCCCAGGACCTGCCTGGCATCCTCCATCTACTTGTGGACACGCAGCAGGACCAAGTGTTAGGACATCACCACTCCCGGGACCTGCCTGGATGCAGCACTCACAGTGTGGGGTACAATGCCCCACCTCTCCCACCTGCAGGACAGCTCCAGGGCAAGTATGTTCTGTTTCCCAGAATTTCCTCACTGGATTAACCTCCAGCCACCCTTGGTACAGCTGGTGTCATGACATGCCACTTGCTGGCTGACCAACCCCATGCCTTACTCCCCTGCACCCCACAAATAAACCATTTGCAGTAAAATGCTCATCTCAGATCCTGCTTCTGGGAGACTCAACACTAAGACACCACCACAAAGCATAAGAGTCAGGGAAGCCATCTGAGTGAGGCCTGCAGCTGCACCGCCCATCATGACCACCACCCCTGGGCTGTGCGCAAAGTGTATCCTGTTGGTTAGGCCTTGAGCTCCCTGTGGTTTTGCCAGACCCTGGAGATGGGTGATGACAGGAGCTTGCCCTGCACTGTCCTCTGTTCCTGAGGGGTTTTGGGGACAGTGGGCTGCAGGCTCAGCCCCACCACACCTCTCCACTCAGCAGGGCCTTGGCACAAAATCTGGGAGCTGTTTGGGTGGAGGTGAGGGGCTGCTTCCAAAATCCTTTTGCTAGGGTCTCTAGCACATCAGTATTCACTGAGTCTGCTGCACATTAAAAATTCAGAGACTAGTCCTGTGCCCTCTTGCCTTTGCAAGGGAGGACACGGGCAGCTTCTGTAAGCACAGAAGCCAGTGCCATTTTCTTTAGGTGCTCGGCCTGCCGACACCCTCCACAGACAGAGGACGCCCACTTCCTCCTCTGCACACAGGGGGCTGGCGTGTCACCATCGTCCATACTAGACAGTGTCCCAATGTCTCACTCCCACCGTGACCTCCCATAAAATGCCGCACAAGTAACGTCCAAACGTGACTCCAGGCCACAAATCCTCAGCTTGGCCCAGACCTGGTCTCTGACCTTTCCCTGCTTTACTCTGCTCTTCAGACTGATGGGGGCAGCCTAAGAGAGTTGGTCAGTTAATGCTTCCATAATTATCTGCATCTCAAGAAGTAGCCCATGGGATAAAAAATCACTTAGAACTCTGGTTCCCCACAAGTGCCCTCTGAGCCAGGGGATGAGGCTGCTGCAAGGCTCCTGTGAGAGGGGAGGGTGCACCTCTGAACAGATGTGTCCCCCTGCAACATTCAGCCCTGAGCGTGGCACCTGCAGAGGGAACTACCCCTGGGCTGTGACGCTGCTGATGAACGTGCCAGGTGAAGGAGCACAAGACATAATTTAGGGTATTTTTGCAGAAAGAGGCAAGTCTCAGAATAGACAGCGTGTGCTTCTGGAGCTGTCATGTCGGAACATGACCCTGCTGGTGTGAGACCAGGAACCCAGACAGGGACAGAGCCTCGCCTGAACCCCAATGTCTCCCCGAGGCTGTATCAATTGCATTCCCTCCTGGCCTTCTGGGAAACCTGCCAAGCAGAGCAATGACGTTAATTGGCAAACCTCACTTGTGGTCAGCGCAGGCTTGTTCATGATGGCTGAGTCTACACCGCCCATCGTGACCACCCAGGTCTGTCTGCCACACGCATGCCCACTTGCAGCTGTAGTGTCAACTTGATTGCCTTCATATAGGGGTGTGAACAAACATCCTGCTTGTAAACAAACCGTTGATTTTGTCCTCTTGACTTTTCACATCTGATTGCCAGGTACCCACAGGTATGTTGCTGACAGGGGGCTGGAGGGCGCTCTGCTCGACTGCCACATGTACCCCCAGTGTCACCAGGCCAGATTCAGGGGCTGCTCGGCCAATTCCCTGAGGACACATCCAGACCACTGTGCCATCACCCTTGTTTCCTGAACATTCTGCTCCACATTTGCCAATGATGAGGCTACTCTTTGTCTTAAGACCTTTCCTTGAGGAACCAAGAGGACTTTTTATGCATCAGCGTCCCATCAATGGCCCCAACAGGGATGTGAGCATCCCTGACACACGGCCCCTTTTGGAATCCCTGCAGTGATTTTTCTTCCTCTGCACATCAAAGAGTCCCCTCCCCAGCACCCACAGAGTCTTCTGTCTTACTGGTCATCCCTTCCCCCGTTACTGTCACTGTCCTCTACAGAGCTGAGCTCAGCAGAGAGGCTTTGGCTTCTTTAGGTGAATCTTCATTTCTTCCTCATGAAGTGGATTTATGATGACACAGTCAAATTGCACTTTACCACCACTCCTCTCACCTCCTGTGCCTCTATCTCCTCCCCAGTCTTGGGCTGTGAGGACCTTCCTGGCTTTGTCTGGATGTGCCACAGCTGGGGGTCTCTGACTCCTGTTACTATCAAAAGCCCTCGATGACAGGATGGATTCTCCACGCCTCATGCCCTGACCACCTTAGTCTGCAATTCCCTCCTGACCAGTGGAGCTGTCTCCTCAGATCTCCTGCCCCTTGGTAGATGAAATTATCAGAAAGGAAATTCAAGGACATGATTGGGTGAGACAATCCTTGAACAAGGTCAAACCCTCATTTTACTAACTGCTGCCACGTTCTGGAAGATTCTGTCATGCTGTGGGTCAAGCATGCAGAGGTGCAAGCCCCAGGGCTGGCTGTTCTAGACTTTACAGTCTCACCTGCAATCTTTCAAAGTGACTAATGGCACTACTGTTCCTCTTGCCTCTTAATTCTCTGACATAAGCTAATCATAACAGTGTCCTGCCCCAGCAGAGTGCAGTCTGTGCTGCTCCCTGAAGTGCAGTGAGGCTCCATCCCCGAGTCGCATCAATTTTGCTGGCTTTGTATGATTAGCTTTCCCTACAGCACCACACAGATCAGTCTGCAGGCACGGGGATCAGCCAGTCTAGTTAGCAAGGAAGGTCTAAGGACCTGGCTTTTGGTCAGACTGGCACAGTGTTAAACTCAGGCTCTCAAGCGTCCCCTCCACTCTAAAAATGTCACAATAACAAATGAAATATGCAAAGAATAAAATGGAAAAGACAGGTTAGGGCTGGGAATCAGGATAAACCTTGCGTTGTGAATGAGAGATCACAAAATGGCGCAGTAAGCAGGACTGGGGATTCTGCTGGCCTCCAGGCCCAGGGGTGGCCCCAGCACCTGGAAGTTTGGCCCAGACAGGCCAAAGGAGACTGAAAATGTGCATGTGAGCCATGACAACCAGGTCAGCTGATGGGACAGCAGGTGTGGCTCATGACTGCTCCTCTCAGGCAATAAGCCAGAGCATCCTAACACTAGTCACCCCTTAATGGCCTCGCAAAAAGCCAGCGGCTGCACACAGAGCAGGAGACATGGGAAGCCCCCTCCACCCACAGGAGATGAAGAACCTGCCAGCTCCATGGTGGTAGGTCAGCAAATCCTTGCACAACCCCTACACTGACATGCTGAGCCACGCTTTGAGGATGTGCATCTGGACCAGGACCCAGGGAGGTCACAGCACTACTAGAGGGACATAGAGAAGGAGGGAGGGACGGACAATAAAACAGTCACACACAAAACTTTATTACAGAAAAAATTCAGAACACTGGGAGACTATTAAGGTTTTAAAATACTATCAACAAAATCAATAATTATAATGATTTACTCTTGATGAAAAGTCACTCTATAAAAGAGACTAAAAATGCTTCAAAATAATTATATTTAGGGCACTTGAAAAGACAAATAATGGTACATAGTGTACCTTGAAAATTAAATAAGAAAGTGGGAAATAAAAACAGAAAGAAATGAAATAAGAACAAATGGGTATAACAATAAACCAACAATAAATATTGGAAATGAATAACATAGTCAATGAAATTAGGATTTCAATATAGTTTTCAATTCTACATGAGATATAGTCAAAGAGGAATACAAAGCAGCCCTGTAGAGGTTCAGCCCCAAATTAAGTTCAGCAGGGAGGGACAAGCAAGTAACTCTCAAATCTTAGATTAAAAGGAATTTCAGAAGAACATGAAGGGAGAAGAAACAAATAGATAATAGCTGAGAATTGTCTCAGTTTAATCAAAAGTGTGCTTCCTTCATGTATTAAGCAAGAAAACAATGACCTATGTTTAAATTAAACATGGTGAAAATACAGGTTATGAATAATAAAATTATCTTTAAAACCACTGTAATAAAAAGGGAAATTTCCTGCAGAAAAATTGGAATCAGATAGAAGCGTCATTAGTAATAGATGTTGGAAGACAATGGAATGCTAATTTCAAATGTCGTGGTAAAATTAAGGTTAACCTAGAATTTTATACCCAGCTAAATTGTCCTTCAAATTTTTCAGTGGTTATATTACATATCTGAAATTCTTTGCTCCATGCCTTGCTATAGATGGCACCACTGCAGGTGAAATACATGCCCCATTCAATTGACCTCAGACTTTGCCAAATGATTGTTTTTGCCAATAGGAATTGGAAGTAAATGAGTGTGCCCTGATTCTTAGTGAAGAACCCTCAGAAACACTGTGCGTCTCTGCCCATCACCTGATAAGACACCTGCAAGTAACCAGTGCTCTCCGCCTGAGTCCCAGCCTCAGCTGCTAAATTGTTAAAATTCTAGGAATTTGGCAATTCATTTGTTGAACATGACCATTACTAAAAATTAAATTATACAACTTAAGTAGATCCTATTTAAAAACAAAGGTAATAAATATTCAAAGTCCATTTGTTTCCAATTTGTGTCTGTATCTTACTACTGTCTGTGCTGACAAAGGGCTCTATGTCTGCCTGTGGTGGGAGTGTTGTAGGTCACTGTGCTGTTGGAGGGCTCTGTGTCACCTGTGGTGGGAGTGTT
>NW_003852470.1:1810058-1825747 GCF_000181295.1 Otolemur garnettii | reverse complement strand
CTGTGCTGTTGGAGGGCTCTGTGTCACCTGTGGTGGGAGTGTCCTAGGTCACTGTGCTTCTCCTCCCCACTCTGTTCAGTGAATCAGATTCAATCACTGTGGGGAATTCACATCCCAGAAAATGGAGAGTACTACAAATCAGACCTTGATTTATTATTTTCTTGATCTCCTAGGCAAGAGAGTAATAGAAAAATTGTTAATACCAAATGAAACATAAAAGTGTGTCTTATCTGTGATTGTTACATTTGGAATAGCATCAATACAAATCAAATATTATTCCAGTATTCAAAGTTATTATCAAAAAATAAAAAAAATTAGGAAACGTTTTAGAAGTTTTCCTGAGTTTAACAAGCACATAACTTTTCAATTTTAAATATTTGATTTATATTTAATAATCTCATTCATGTTTGTATCTTTCTAAAATAGTAACTCTTACTGCTGTTTCCAAAATATTAATAAAGAGAATTTGCCAAAAGATAATTAATAATCTCTGTTTTTTAGTGTGCTTTTCCTAGTAAGCTGGATATCCTGGGATCACAGCCTCAGAACCGACCCTCTAGAATCTTCCATAAATGTGACAAACACGAAGGGAACTCAGGCAGCTGGGATAACTTTGGGGAAAAATAGTAGCAATATTGAAAAGAACCACATAAGCTGGATACATAATCCTTCATCTACTTATCTTAATGTGTGAATTCATACAATGTGCGAGAGACCCTGGCCAAGGGTTAGCATGACTCCAGCATCCATCTGCCCCTGACCTCTCACCACCTCTGTGGCCTCACGTGTGTGCACCCACAGCTGCTTCCCTGGCTCCCTCCAGACAAAGGGAAGGAGACAAGGAAAGTGCACTGTGTGTGTGTGTCGAGTGTGTTATGTGTGTGGTGTGCACATGTGCTGCTGGTGAATTGTGTGTGTGGTTTTTACATATGTGTGCAGTGTGTTGTATGTTGTGTAAATGTTGTATATAGCGTGTGTGACATGCACGTGTGTGTATTCCCTGTGTGTTGTGTGTGGCATGTGTGTATTCCCTGTGTGTTGTGTGGGAAGTACACACATGTGCCGTGTCTGTCATGTGTGGCATGCACACATATGTGCCATGTCTGTGCACTTGCTGTACACCAGGGGTCATGCTGGGAGGTTTGTATCCTTCTTTCTACTCAATTTACAGAGATCCGAGCCAGAAGAAAGCGATGGGGAATGAATGCAGAAGAGCTCTTCAGGCCATCTACAGAGAATCAAAGGTGGGGAGGGAGCGTTTTACTTCTACTTCCCCCTTTCCCAGCCGTGTAAGTGGAGTCAGCCGGACCCACCTCTGTGCTTAAACAAGAACAGGTCTGTGTTTCCAACCTGAAGCACACACATCTATAAGCTGGTGCCACACAGCCTGAGCTGAGTGTGTCTAAGGAAAGGCTTACTGAATTAGGTTCCCGGCTTTCTGCCCACTGCTGTGTGACCGCACCATTGTGCTCCCCTGAAGGACACAGGGGGCCATGGTGAAGGTTCCGTCCTCCAGAGACCATCCCAGGGGGAGAGTCTGCTACTCCCCGAGAGCTTCATGCTATGAGAACACAGTGTGGCCGCTCACTCAGGACCCCAGATGCAGGTACAGGGCTGGGGACTGGCAGTGGAGCCAGCTGCGAGGTTCCTCCACTCAAACAGGAAGTCATGAGAGGTGCTGAATAGAGTGACTCCAGGGAGCCAAGTGCACCCTGCTGCTGACCTCTCAGCAGCAGTTCCCAGGGCTCTCTGCCTCTCCCAGGGCTGCCTCTCCCAGGGCTGCCTCTCCCATCTCTTCTGCCCAGGACCCTTCCCCACCACTGTGTCCCTCACTGAGCTTCTGCCCGGCTGATCTTCCCTCTGGCCTTCCTCTGATCTCTGTTCCTGCTCTTGTGTCTCTTCCGAGCTCCACTCGGGTCCTATGTCTCCAGTCTGAAATGCCTTGAAGATATTAATATTTACCCCAAGTGCCTACAAGTAAGCTCTTAGAGTTCTCCTCCAGAACCTTCCTCCAGACAGTGCCTAGTTCCCCTAGCCTTCAGGGAGTGTTGCTGGGGCGCCTGCCACTGAGGGCTCTGGTGTGTGGGGCTCAGGAATGGCTGGGCCCTGGGACCCCACTCAGTGGACAGCACCACCCTCTCCCTTGTCAGAGCCCCACACTCAAACCACAGCAGGCCCTGTGGAATCTGCCTCTGCCCCACATGCCCATTCCACCAACCTTCCCACAGCCCCTGCATCCCCCAACGACATTGACCCACCCACCCCTGGTCTGGATGCCCGCATCCTGCCCAGCCGTCTACAATGACTGAACCCACCACTGCTTAGATACCCTCATCCCACCCAGCTGTCTACACTGACCTCACCCACCCCTGGCCTGGATGCCTGCATCCCGCCCGGCCATCTGCCTGCAGGTGGACCACAGCAGTGTCACCCCTCCCTTGTTCCATGTACAACTCTAGGCAGCTTCCCTCCGCCTTCAGAATAAAATCCACACACCTCACCCCACATCTGAGACCTCTGGCGGCCCAGCCCCTGCCCACCCTCTTGCCCCTACGGCCTCCCTGACTCAGCCACACTGGGCTTCCCAGCACCTCAGACGGCACCTGCTCCTTCTCCCTCTGAGCTTTGCCCCTGCCGCTCCCTCTCCCGGGAACACCATTTTCTGTCTCCTTCCAGCTGTTTCCTGCCCCTCTGGGCTCTCAGCCAGGCTCCACCTTGCATTTTTCCATCATGTCCCTGATCTCAGTTTATAGGGGCCACGAGGGAGCATTTATACCTTCCTTCTCCTAACAGACTGCCGGGTCAGTGGAAACGTGAGCTGCTCTTCCTATCTGCCCTCCTAAGTCCCAGCAGCCCACACCATGCCTGGCAGGGGCGTCACCCCAGCAAACGTTCCCACACCTGGTTCAGCTGAGGAACCAAAGACCACAGGCACCCCCCCTTCTGCTTTGTAGGCTGGGGCTCACTAGGGTCAGGCACGGTTAGGTCCACATCTTACAATGGGGAGCACGTACAGATCCCCCCAATTTGACTGCATTGCCTACCTTAGCACTCTGGGAGGCCAAGACAGGAGGATCCCTTGAGCTCAGGAGTTTGAGACCAGCCTGAGCAAGAGTGAGACTCTGTCTCTACTAAATATACAAAAACTGGCCCAGCACTGTGGTGGGTGCCTGTAGTCCCAGCTATTTGGGAGTCTGAGGCAAGAGGATCATTTGAGCCAGGACTTTGAAATTGCCGTGAACTGTGATGCCACCACAGCACTCTATCCAGAGCACAGTGAGACTCTACCTCAAAAATAAATAATAAATAAATAAATAAATAAATAAATTACAGCCCACTAGGTGAGACTGGATGGCCTTGGACACGTGTCCTAAGGTCTCCAGTTTCTGCTTGTGTGTAAACTGGGGTAATAGCAACACTTTTGACCATGAAGTCCTTGGGCAGGTTAAACAACAGCTCAGGGAGACCTGGCCACAGCCAGGACACAGCCACTGGCCCTGACGCCTGGCAGCGCAAATAGCTCAGCTCCTTTCTCTCCTTCTTACACTATTTCCCCCAAAGGATGGGCTGTGACCTGTGACACTCAGCTTTATTCACCCGGTTACATTCAGGTCTGCCCTGCTTTGATTTACAACCGCAGTCTTTTCCTCTGAATGGGGGTGGGCGGGAGAGTGGCCAGGCTGCCTGGGAGTGATAACGGACAAGCCATTCAGTTATAAAAATACAAATTATGGGGCCAATCAAGTCTGTGGACGTGAAGTTTACTGGAATCCGGTGGTAACTTCCAAGGGGAATGCGTCGGTAGGCTGGGCCCCGCTGCCTGAGACAGGCCCCATTCACAGTTATTTGTCCACACAGGTGGCCTGGTTTCTACTCACAGTTTAGCAGGAGAATAACATGTATGTTGAAAACAATACAGGGCCTGCCTGTGGACCATCTAACTGATTCTACACCACAGCTTCCACATAGCTGGTGCCACTGAGGACATGGGGACAAGAGTGAGGGCCTGAGGGTCACATGATTTCTGGACAGATGATGAGTGAACATGTCACAGACAGAGGCAAAAAACACCTTTAACACTATGGATAAAAGGCCTGTGATCAACTTGTGTCCTGAAAAATTAGTTTGATTTTCTCTATTTCCACCTGGTTTGGTGCCTGTGTGTCCCAACAGTTTATAGGTGTAATAAACATCTAGTGAAATCTTGGACTTGGAGGCAATAATAAATTCACAGGTGAATGACAGCCTCACAGACACAGGCTCCAGCAGGCATCCCCAGACAACTGTCTTCTGTTTCAGGTTTCTAAGTGGTTGAGTAAAAGCCTGCATTTTAAACAGCATCTGTATGACTTGGAGCTCTGCTTTCTCAAGGAAAAGGGAAAGAGCAACACGTCCTGGGTGTTGGCATGAAGCACAGAGGGGCGCAGGCCTGCCTGAGCCCGCAGCAGGCCGGTCCACGGCAGCAAGTGTGGCTGTGCTTGGGGCTCAGAATGCAGAGACCATGGCAGGCCAGTCCATAGCAGCGGGGGTGGCTGTGCTTCAGAGGGGTGCAGGCCTGCCCGAGCCTGCAGCAGGCCGGTCCACTGCAGCAAGCCGGTCCACGGCAGCAAGTGTGGCTGTGCTTGGGGCTCAGAATGCAGAGACCATGGCAGGCTAGTCCATAGCAGTGGGAGTGGCTATGCTTAGGGGTCAGAGTGCAGAGACCATGGCAGGCCAGTCCATAGCAGTGGGAGTGGCTATGCTTAGGGGTCAGAGTGCAGAGACCATGGCAGGCCAGTCCATAGCAGCGGGGGTGGCTATGCTTGGGGGTCAGAATGCAGAGACCATGGCAGGCCAGTCCATAGCAGCGGGGGTGGCTGTGCTTGGGGCTCAGAGTGCAGAGACCCATAGCCAAAGGTGCTCCTGAGGGCACAGGAAGCACGTTGATTCTGGTGAGGGAGGGGAGAAGGGCAGCTGGGTGGAGGGAGGGTGACCGGAAAGATCACCTATATTTCTGTCTAACAAGGGTACAAGTGAACTTTTCTAGAACTAGAATATAAATGTTTTGACACAATGACTATGCAAATGACATGAAATTTATGTGAACCAGCTTGATGAAAGTATTTCAAAATGTATATGAAAACACTACACTGTACCCCATGTTTGCATTAATAAAAAAAATAATAATAAAATAAAATAAGGTGATGGTCATGGTGGGAACCCTCAGCATGTGGGCTAACTGGGGCCAGGATCAGGGATGAGATCCTGAGCTCCGGCCACATGGCTGCTATGGGTACCCCACCAAATGTGGCCAGACCCCAGGATTCCCACACCTGACAGCCCACCATAATCCCTTGGGACACTTGGGAAGGAATAAAACAATGAATGGAGTTTCCATTCTAAAGTTAAGGAGGTGTAGCCAGGCCCACTGGGTAGACGCTGCTGGCAGATGTTTTGAGAGGATGCTGGCTCATTCCAGGAGCCCAGAGGGCCCTTAGGGCAGGTGTCGCTGGCAGCTGTGGTATAAGGCTTAGGTTGTACCCTGTTCTTGTGGCCAATCCCTTGCCCGGGCATTCAGCCCAGTGTCACTTTTACTTTACAACAATAATCTTCCCTTCTGAATTGTAGCCACCAGAATAATTTCAGAGGTGGGTGAATTCCATGTGGAAGAAGAGAGGATGGAGAGTCCTGGGTTCTCGAAAGGCCGCGTCTTCCTGTGTGTTAATGTCACTCTTCACCAACATTGATTATGTCAAGATGTGTGCGTGTGTGATTCTCAGTTTTTGTGAAGGATAATACAATGTGGAAATTCTAAACAGACACTGGGGGGAAGACATCGTCTTAACGGAGATCTCAGTTCCCAGGGGACCCACAGACTAGGCACCAGCTCATTGAACCTGCAAGTTGAGTCCGTGAGGAGACAGATGTCATCATTGTCACACTCGTGTATGTGTCATGTCTAAAATCCTGCCCCATGATATCAAGGAACATCGCTTTTATGTTAATCAATACTGTAATTTGGTTAATTTCCAAGTAGTAGTGTATTTTATCCAAAGATCATAAATTATAATATACAGCTGGAATTTTTTAAAAGTTCAAGTACAGAAAATTATTTGAGTTTTCTTGCTATACTATTGTTTATTTCATTTTGGAAAGAGCCTTAATGAAATATTTTTATCTACTGAATCAACTTTGGCTTGTAAAGCATGAGATTAGCCTTAAATACAACATCATTTTATCCTTCTTTATCTAGCCAGTTAATAAAGCCCTGAGGTTTTTTAATCTATATCTTCTGAAAAATACCTACTACATCAATCACTGTCTGGTATTTATACACAGGCCATGAGTGAGGGTGGGTGCAGAGTTGGTTACACATCCCGAGGCTGGCACTAGACCGGCCTGATGCTTCCCCTGCAGCCGCTGCTGGCCTCGCTAAGTGGACAGCAATGCTGCCTCTCCGCCCAGTGCTTCACAACGTTTTAGCCTCAACAGACCACGTAGCGGCAATAGCTCATTGATTCTAGACTTTTTTAATGATCTGTTACAATGCTTAAGAAAAATAAGTAAAATTCAGTATACAGTTTTATCATAAGCAAGAGTAATTCTTACCATTTTTACCAGCAGACTTACATGCAGCCAACACACCTCTACCCATGGCCCTGGGTATTTAGTCAAATATTTAGGTAAAGGTGATGGAGCAGTTTCTCTGGGCGGTGTTTCCAGAAGGCAAAGTGGTTCAATCTGCAGGAAAAGGATGGTGGGTTCCTAGCTCCCCGTCCACGTGGGCCCTCAGTCTCCTTCTCTGTGGGTTGCAGCAGCTTTTGCACATGACTTTTAAACTGGTCTAGAAATAATGTCACCGTGTCTTCTCAACAAATGAATAAAGTTCTCACACAACCAGATAGTCTCAATGATCAAAGCGTTTTTCCAGTGAAGTCTCCATGTGAGACCAGGAACTCTGCTGCTCAATGGAGCTCTACCCAGGCAGGCTCAGGAGACCTTGGGGCTATATTCACCCTAAGAGGCCCCACTCAATGTGCCCTGAGGCTCCACCTGCAGCCGTGAACACTCATCAGCACCTTGCTAATTAATTGCCATAGGCAGTTCAGGATGCAGAGAACACTGGCTCATTTTCTACCCACATACTAATGGCACAAGTGCAGTGATTCTGATCTCTAAACCAGCCTTGCACCATGGATCCATCCTGTGATTCGCACACATAATTCCTCAGGCGTGTAGCCTTGGCAAATACAAATGTTTCAAACACAAATGACAACACACGTGATGCAAAGACCCATTTGTCAAGACAACCGCACCCTGTCAGCCCCTCTTAACCTCCAGGAACTGAGAACTGTGTTTCAGGTGGCAGCACATTTAAGCCCTCAGCCACATAGCAATTGTCAGGGAAAGCTTAAAAATTTGCAAAATCATAATTAGCGTGTAAATATACACCTCATAGAATACACATGAATAACACCTGTCATTGCTCTGAAAATGCCAAACCACCTGGAAGGCACGTGGTAGCAGGCATGTGGGCATCGGGCCTTGCACCTCACTTAGGATCTGTTTGAGTTTGGACTAAGGGCCCAGATGCCCACACTTTGCCCCCATTTACTTTCCCTCAGTAGTACCTATGCACAGGCCGTGCAACCACAGTTTAGAAAACCAGCATCTTAGGAGCAAAAAACTCTAACACACGTTAACAGACTGTTGTTGGTATTCTGTTCAGATCTATCTTACAAAAATGGCATGTGTAAAATTGGGGAAAAATTCATGCTGTATTAACATATAATATCTGAATTGGTTATACATTTTAAATGTAAAAATGACATTTAATTTGTAGAAAATATTTTTGTTCATTTGTTTATTGCAACAAGGAGTTTCTGGTTGACACAGGCCACGTTTGAGATGAGCTTTGCTCAGCCGAGGAAAGCTGAAGGTTAGTTCACCCTGAATCGACATCTATGTTGATTGATACGGTAGAGACACTAATGCCCGAAATTATGCACCCCCCAGTGTAAAGCAGTGTTTAAGTCAGACGCAGACATTTAATCTTAAAATCTCTTGCTAGTAAGTAATACAAATTAAAAATACAATAAAATTATGCTTTTTATTGAATTAACAAAGAGTCGAGGACGGAAGGGAACTGAGCTGACATTCAGGGAGAAGGAGCCCTTCCCAGGACATGCAGGGCTGTGGCGGCTTCCACAGTGGGGGAGGCACCACCATTGGGGCCCTGAGGGACAGTGTGTGTCAGTCACAGGACGCCACAGGCAAGGACAGATCATCCAGTCCAGCGATTCCTCTCAGTCACCCCCTCCTTGAGTTTGCAAACACTCAGCAGCAGAGGGGAGGCTGCAGAGAGAAGCTTTTCATCCCGTATTACTCCAGTAGTGCTTGTATCCCTGGTTAAATCCAGAGCTGAGCCAGAAATATCTACACGGCCGTCAATCCCTCCTGGATCAAATACTGGCAAGACCAGAAAAGTGAACTTGATCTAGTTAAGCAGCAACCCAGGAGCACCTCAGCTATCCTGGCAGACATGTGAAAAATCAGCCCAGAAACACCTTGGAAATGAGCAAAACAAAACCAAGTTACGCCTCAGTCTCTGCTCTTCTGCCATAAACATTGTCTGTAATCATGTGGAAAACTGCAAGGCTTGCAGAGAAGCCGTAAATATCCCCACAGTCAAACGAGACACAGATTTCCAGATTGCTGTTAGAACCAGCGGACAGGAGGGTTAAAGCAGCTAGTGTGAATATGGTAAAGAATTTATAGGAAAAGGTGGATATAAGAGGTGGAGAGAGGGTATTCTAGAAGGGAAATAGAACTCCTTTAAAATAAATGAAACCGAAAAATACAGAATCTGAAAGCTAAAATGTATTGGATAGACATAATAGAAGATAGAACACTCAAAAAGCAGTGACCGGTGTACTTGAAGGCAATGTCAGATTGCACGAAAAGCAGGCATGCACGGCCACATGTGTACGAGCACAAGGTGAGCTTAACACGGATGTGGATGGTGGCACAGAGAAACCTTTGCAGGTATGTGCATTTGCAAGGCCAGGGCACACACAGGCCTGCCCACTCTGCCACCTGAGAGGGCTTAGACACGACACCACACAGCAGTGAGCACACCAGGGCCAGAGCGTGGCTTCCAGCAACACTCACAGAGCAGGGCTCCTTGAAGAAATGGCTGATTCTAGGACTGGGGCGGGAAATACGCAACAGGGGCCCAAAGCTCCCTTCAATGCCAGCAGGTAAAAAGGATCCCAGACAAACACCTGTGATGTTGGGAGCACGTCAGAGGGCACAGGGATCCACGGAGAGTGCTCCCAGAGGCCAAAGCAACAGAATAAATAAAATAGTATTATATTGTAACCAAAATCATAAAAATACAAATATAAATCAATGAGTGAATAAACACATCCCTTGGAGGGAACAGTAATCTCTTGCGTAGAACTCCCACGTGAAGTGTAACTCACACGGACCTGGACGGGGTGATCCAGGTCAACACCAGCAGTGATGAGCCGGTGCCCACAGGCAGCCTGGATCTGACAGTGGTCATGGCTCTCTGTCCCATGTCTTCCTCCTAGAAGCACGTTACCCCAGCCCAACCATGAGAAAATCAAACATCTCTCAGCAGGGTAACCCCACAAAACACCTGACCGGCACTCCCCAAAACCAGCAAGGTCATCAGAAACATGAATAGTTCAAGACATGGTCTCGACCACTGTGCAGTAAATGGAACATAGTCTCCTGGATGGCACTGTGGGGCAGAAAAGGATATTAGGGGGAAACGAGGAAACATACGTGAAGAGAGCTTTATTAGTTAGTAACAATCATTTTTTATCCTTTAGTTGTGTCACAAGTGCCAAACTGACATCAAACGTTGACAACAGGACTCTTGAGTAGGGGTGCATGGGGGCTGCACTGGCTACTTTTGCAATAATTCTTCAAATCTAAAACACTTCCAAAATGAGTTTACTTTAAAAAATCCAAAAAATGCAGGAAATATAGCCAACATAGAATCAACAACATATGGAGAATTTCAAGTAGTCCATATTATACATAATTAAATTCCCAGAAACAAAAATAAGGATGAGGTGGGTGGTGGAGAGGTATGACCATCTACTGGCTAGAAAGTTACCAAATTTGATGGAGGATAAAAAACGACCCACAAATTCAAGAAGCTTAATAAATGCCAAACATGATAAATTCAATGAAAACTGCAACTAGGCACATAAATAAATTAAAAAATTCTGAAAAGCAGCCAGTGAAAAATATGTGTCCTAGGCAGGAGAACAATCACAAGAAAAGCTGCTGACTTCTCATCCGAACCATCTCATCTGAAACGAGGCTGGCCAAGGGACAGGGAAACAGTGTATTTACAGAGCTGAGAGGAAGTTCCGCAAAGCCAGAATTCTACATCCAGAAAATAAACAAAGGTGGAATGAAGACGTTCTTAATAAAGGAGGTGGAGAGAAGGCACGGCTGCTAGATTCAGCCAATGGGAACCACAGTGGGGAGGCACGGTGGCTGGGAGCAAATGGCACCAAAAGATAAATGTGGGGTCAGAACGTTTTTCTTTTTCCTTAATTACTTTGGAGACAGCCACCTGCCGCAGGGACAGCCTGGGGCCGGCTCAGTCCTGGGATGGGTGCAGTTCCTCCCCTTGCCTGTAGGTGGGGATGATCATGGAACCTACGGTTCAGGGAAAGTGGCTTTATCAGGGAACAAGGTCTTTCTTTACCTACCTCAGATATAATGAAGCTGAGATGCTCCAGGTGAGATAACCCTGGATTATCCAAGGACCAGCGTCCTTATAAGAGACAGAAGAGGAGACACAGGCCCAGGGGAGAGGGGGGTGTGGGAAGATGGAGGTGGAGACGGGAATGCTGGGGCATCCTGGAGCATCCTGAGGACCTCCCTGGACTCTCTGGAGGGAACATGGCCCGAGGTCACCTTGATTCCAGACGTCCAGCCTCCCAAGCCTTGGGGACAGATTTCTATGGTTTCTAAGCCACCCAGCATAAAGCAGCCCCTGGACATTGGCCCACTTATACAGGGACACTATAAGTGGCCCTGGGATGTGACATTCTGAGAATGGTTCCTCGGAGTCTCGTCCCCTTCCTGGGAGCACAGATTGCCCCCCCCCCAGCATGGAGACCCTGCTGTGCCCTCCCTGCTGCCCACACCGGTTGGGAGCCCACCAGAAAAGCCACGGAAACTCCCCAAACCTGAGACTGAGTCACTTCCCAGATGCCACAGCCCACATCTCTACTAGTCCCCTGTGCCTTTCTGCCCACAGGACGTAGCCCAAGAACTTGAGTTGAGTTCTGGCCATCGGGCACCAGCCAGGCCAGGCCGCTGGGGCAGGGCCAAGGTGGGAGTGTGTTCTAGGCCCACTGTTACCACAGTACCAGAGAGGCAGAGCCCAGCTGGGCCCCACAGCCAAGAGTGGGGTGAAGTCAGCCCACCCCACTGCAGCCCTGAGTCCCCAGATCCTCCATGACAACTCAGAAAACCCTCCAAACATCCATTTTCCGAGAATAAGGTTAACAATAGATTTTAATCCCTCAAAATATAGCCATTTGTCGCTCCTCACTCTAACTATTCGCTGCCTAAACACAATTTGTCAGTCCCTGAGGTCAGCTCTGGCTGTGCCTGAGGCTGGCCGGAGAGTCAAGACCATGATGGTTCGATCTGCCTCACATTTGGGAGTTATTGAAATAATCCAGACAGCCTTTGTCTTTTCATAATCTGATCAATGAAACCCTACTGGGAGAGAGACAGTGTTTTAAAAAGTAATTGCTTAAATGAACTTGATATTTTTATTGCAAAAATACATCACCACACGCTTTAGGGTTGAATTTTAGCTCAGGACCTACATGCATTATTCAAATGATTCATTGAGAAGTTAACAACAAGCACTTGTGTCTCTTAAATAATCTAATAACATGCTTATTAATGTAGCAAAGATGCCGACTGGGTGTGCACATGCCAAGCAATGCATCCACTCAGTGTAATAAGTTGGATTCTGTCAAACTTTGTGTTTTTCCCAATCTGATGCCTCCAGCAACTTTTGGCCTCTATTCTCAGCTTTCAAGGTTCTTTGACACCTGTGACCTGGGTCAACAATGTAGGCTGCAACCCAGATGGGCCCTGCCTCAGTGGGTGGTCCCAGCACCAGCCTCACCTGGGCAGAGGGCTAGCCCTGCCCTTCCCTCCCTGCCACCTGTGTAGGGGCAGCCCTTCCCTTCCTGCCTTCAGGATGGGTGTCTGTTCCTGGGGGAAGTTTAGCTGAAGGATCAGGGACTTCCCAGCGGGGGCATCCGCAGCACAGCACAGTCCACAAGGGGACCCTCCAACCCAGTCTGGAGCTGCAAGGAGTGAAGATGTGGAACTCGAAGGAGCCACTGGACTTTAGGCCTGGCCCCCGGGCATGACCGGCTGGCATATCCCACAACCTCTGAGCGGGCCAGATTCCTCACCTTCCCCACAGGGCAGGGGACTGGGGTCACTGGAAGAAATGGAGCCCCTGTGCCCAGGTGTGTATCCTGCAGGGCTGGGCAGGTGCTGCCTCCCTCCGGGGCATTTTCTGCCCCATCCCAGCTCTCTCTGTGCCCCTGTGGGCTCCTCCCATGTACCCTCGGACAGCCCAGGCACATGGACTGGGCCAGAAAGCCCTGTGGAAAGAACTGGCTGTGACGTGGTGCAGCCCTCAGGACCAGATGGCAGAAGGGACCTTGAGCAGAGGGGCCAGGACCTTTGCAGAGGGGCTGGCCTGGGAATTCCATAGCTGGGGACTATGAATGGTGGCAGGGCCTGTCCTGCCACTACTTCTCCAGGTGAGATGGGAGCTCAGGTGGTGAGTACATGTCTCAGGGATTCTGCAGATCCAGGGATAAATGTGCTGCCTTGAGGGCCCAGAGAACAGCAGCAAAGCAGAGCATTAAGGCCAGGCTGCCCGGGTTCACCCCTGGGTTTCTCGATAACTGTGAACTTGGGCACGGTCTGACCTCAGGTAGTTGTTACCCCAGTTTCCCCCCCCTGAAGATGGAGGTGATGATGGCACCTCAGGCCATGTGAGGATAAGCAAGTTGTGCACATAGGTGCTTAGCGCCAGGCACACGTGCCCACTGCCCCAGCTGTGTCCACCGCCCACCCCAGTGTGCTCAGGGCTCCTCTGCCCCCCTCACCCCCCATCGGCTTCAGGCCTCTGCCTGGGCCACCCCTATTCATGTCCCTGCCAGAACACCTTCCCAGGGAGGCCTCCCCTACTGCCAACAGACAGCAGCCCCACCCCGCCCTCTCTCACCCTGTTCTGAGTCACTTATCTAGTCTACACAACACTTACCACTTCTCACAATAAGTATCTCTGATTTAAAGTAAAACAGAAACATGCTCCTATAAAATATATTGCAATGCCAAAGAGGTACGTACCTGAAAAGGAATTACTACAAAAAAGGAGAAACAAGACACACTGGACCTCGAAAAAACGCATAGTTTTGATAGTTATATTTAAAAAAAAATAAATAAAAATAAATTATTTGGCTCATAAATCTAGACAAAGACACAAAATACTCTCAAGTAAAATTGAATAAAATAATAAAGACAGAATTAAAAACATAAAAATAAATAGAATTTATGAATAAAGTTAAGAGCTAACTTCAATAAAAATAAAACATTCCAGAATTGTGAATTACAAAGGGAGAGAAAGTAGGAAGGATGTGAGGAAGAGAGTGTAACCCCAGTCCCGTCTGAAAATATGAATGTTTATCAGTTACGATCTTCAGAAAAGTCTGGTTTTGCAGGAGAATATGACTCACCAGCGCCAGTTATTGAGGGTAAGCACAGGGTGGACTGGCCCGTCTGTCTGGCACACACGCATGTGCCCGTGACCCGCACCACGGTGCCGCTCAGAGATGAAGAGCAGCATCAGAAGACACAGGCGTGTCCCTGCCCTTTAGACTGTGCCACGAGGGCTCGGTGCCCGCAGCTCAGTGGTCAGGGGGCCGGCCACCTATGCTGTGGCTGGTGGGTTTGAACCTGAACCAGGCCTGCTAAACAACAATGACAAATACAACAACAATAAAAAATAGCCAGGTGTTATGTCAGATGCTTGTAGTCCCAGCTACTTGGGAGGCTGAGGCAAGAGAATCACTTAAGCCCAAGAGTTTGAGGTTGCTGTGAGCTGTGACACCATGGCACTCTACCAAGGTCAACCTAGTGAGACACTGTCTCAAAAAATAAAAAATAAATAAAACTGTCCCGGGGGAATGAAGTTGAAGGAAAACTTCACAAACTTATGAAGCCAGCCTAGAAATTGCTATAGAACCTGACGACACACAGACATTAACATTATATTCTAACCTCATGTATTGAGACACAGTGTCCTACGTGGTGGGAACACTCACACGAGCACACACGCAAAATCAACACGGGAAGATTCCTGAACAGATTACAGGGATTCAGAACTCTGTAAATACAGTCCATTGTATCAGCACGTTAAAATTATCGCTTATTTTTTAAGTCTTATTTTCAACTGACATTGAACAGTAGTATGTACTATAGGATAAAACTGAGGTCTCAGTACATGTATACATTGTAGAATGATCAGATCAGGCCAATCAGCACATCCATCACCTCACACAGTCATCATTTCTTTGTGGTGAGAGCGTTCTGGCTGTTCTGAAATGTGCTTTCCTGTGAACTGTGCCCACTCTGTTGTTCAGAGGTCACCAGGACTTACTCTTCCTGTCCAGCTGAAACCCCGTACCCACTGACCAACACCTCCCCTGTCCCCACACCCACCTCTAGAATCCATTCACCACTGACGGACACTTAGCTGCTTCCAGACCTTCACTTTTGTGAATAATCCTGCATGAACAGGACAGTGAAGTTGCCTCTTCAACATGCCGACTTCCTTCCTGTGGATTATGCCCGGGCCTGGGCCCGCTAGGCCATAGGCGGCTGCACTTGCAGTTGAGAGGGCTCCTCCCAGCTGTGTGCCCCGCTGGCTGCACCAGTCTACATCCCCACCAGAAGTCTGCGAGTGTTACTGGCCTCTGAGGAGAGGTATTTTCAGGTTCTAAAAGAATCTTAGGATGTTGCCCCGTAAGCCAAATCAAGCAGTTCTTATTAAAAGGGAAACAGAAAGTCCACCCTCTCTCGAGAGGGGGCTGGCAGGCCCAAGTGGAGCACTCACGCCAAAAGGCAGGGGCTTAGGTTTTATGAAGTCTCTCATAATCAAGGGGAAGAATATTCAAGGCTAAGGTTTTTATATTAAAAATTTGGGTAGTAATTCTTAGAATTAGGTTCCCTCCTATTTTCATACTTTAGATGGCTGTCTCAGAACTGTCCTGGTGATTTCAGGATGTAGGAATTTTGAAACCACAATGCAAATGACATTGTAATTAGCCAAAGTTCACCTGAGGTGACCTAGATAGCTGACGGCTGGTTGGAGCTGGCTCTGTCTTGGTTATCAGCCCCTCATCAGACCTTGGCTCCTGCAGCAGCCCCGGCCTCCTGTCTCAGCAGCCTCCTTGTTCCCGGCCTCCTGTCTCAGCTGCCTCCTTGTCCTCATCCTCCTGCCTCAGTGGCCTCCTTGTCCCCGGCCTCCTGTCTCAGCTGCCTCCTTGTCCTCATCCTCCTGCCTCAGTGGCCTCCTTGTTCCCAGCCTCCTATCTCAGCTGCCTCCTTGTTCC
>NW_003852470.1:1800675-1810038 GCF_000181295.1 Otolemur garnettii | reverse complement strand
TCCTATCTCAGCTGCCTCCTTGTTCCCGGCCTCCTGTCTCAGCTGCCTCCTTGTCCTCATCCTCCTGCCTCAGTGGCCTCCTTGTTCCCAGCCTCTTGTCTCAGCTGCCTCCTTGTCCCCGGCCTCCTGTCTCAGCTGCCTCCTTGTCCTCATCCTCCTGTCTCAGCTGCCTCCTTGTCCTCATCCTCCTGTCTCAGCTGCCTCCTTGTCCTCATCCTCCTGCCTCAGTGGCCTCCTTGTTCCCGGCCTCCTGTCTCAGCTGCCTCCTTGTCCTCATCCTCCTGTCTCAGCTGCCTCCTTGTCCTCGGCCTCCTGTCTCAGTGGCTTCCTTGTCCCTGGCCTCCTGTCTCAGCTGCCTCCTTGTCCTCATCCTCCTGTCTCAGCTGCCTCCTTGTCCTCATCCTCCTGCCTCAGTGGCCTCCTTGTCCTCGGCCTCCTGTCTCAGCTGCCTCCTTGTTCCTGGCCTCCTGCCTCAGCAGCCTCCTTGTTCCCAGCCTCCTGCCTCAGCTGCCTCCTTGTCCCCAGCCTCCTGTCTCAGCAGCCTCCTTGTCCCCAGCCTCCTGCCTCAACAGCCTCCTTGTTCCTGGCCTCCTGCCTCAGCAGCCTCCTTGTTCCCAGCCTCCTGCCTCAGCTGCCTCCTTGTCCTCATCCTCCTGTCTCAGCTGCCTCCTTGTCCTCGGCCTCCTGTCTCAGTGGCTTCCTTGTCCCCAGCCTCCTGTCTCAGCGGCTTCCTTGTTCCCGGCCTCCTGTCTCAGCAGCCTCCTTGTTCCCGGCCTCCTGTCTCAGCTGCCTCCTTGTCCCCGGCCTCCTGTCTCAGCTGCCTCCTTGTCCTCGGCCTCCTGTCTCAGCGGCCTCCTTGTTCCTGGCCTCCTATCTCAGCGGCCTCTTTGTTCCCGGCCTCCTGTCTCAGCAGCCTCCTTGTCCCCAGCCTCCTGTTTCAGCCGCCTCCTTGTCCCCAGCCTCCTGTCTCAGCGGCCTCCTTGTTCCAGGCCTCCTACCTCAGTGGCCTCCTTGTTCCTGGCCTCCTGTCTCAGCTGCCTCCTTGTCCTCATCCTCCTGTCTCAGCGGCCTCCTTGTCCCCGGCCTCCTGTCTCAGCTGCCTCCTTGTCCCCGGCCTCCTGCCTCAGCAGCCTCCTTGTTCCCGGCCTCCTGCCTCAGTGGCCTCCTTGTTCCCGGCCTCCTGTCTCAGCTGCCTCCTTGTCACCGGCTCCAACAGGGTCTCCCTTTCTACACACAACCCCCCAACACGCACACTTCATCACTTCATAACAACCAGCCTAACTGGAGTGAAATGGCTTTACTTTGTGTGTCTGGGTGGTTAGGATGTTGGTGTTTTCTGTGCCCCGCTGGCCACTTGCAGGCCTTCCTTCTAGAGTTGTCTATGCAAGTCCTTTCCCATTTTATAACTGACTCATCTGTTTCCTTGCTATTGACTAATGTGGATTCCTTGTATATCTTGGATATTAGCACATTATCCAGGGCATGATTTCCAGAGGTTTCCTCCCAGTCTCTAGGCTGCTGCTTCATTCTATTAAGTGGTTGTTTGCTGCGCAGGAGCTTTTTAGTTTGGTGAAATCCTGTCTGTCTGTATTTGCTTTTATTGCCTATGCTTTGGGGTCATATCCAAAAACTCACCGCCCAGACAAATGTCATGGAGCTTTTTACTGTGTGTTTTCTTCTAGTATTTTACATTTAAGTCTTTAATTCATTTTGAGGTTATTTTTGCATAAGGAGTGAAAAGAGCATTTGATAAATTCTAATACTCATAATTTTTTTAAATGTAGAATAAACAAAACATAAAATCAAACTTTCTTACCGTGACAAAATATATTTCTCTCAAGCCAGACGCCAGCGTCTTACTTAACTCTGGACATCAGGAACAATTAAAGCCTGGAACAGGCCTGGATGCCTGGCACTAAATCAAGTGTCATTCTAAAAATCCGGCCCGACGTGAGCTGAGAAAGTAGGAGTAAGCCGCAGAACAAAGGGTGAAAATGTGGTTACTGAAAGGGGAGAAGTTTGTCTGCTTATAAATCCTATGAAAACATACTGAATAAAGACAAAAGTAATAGATTCTCCAGGAACTAAGAGCAAACAAAAATTAGAATGGAAAAATGCAATAGCAATGGCAATACATAATAAACAGACGTGTGTACCTGTTTGTATGTATACATCCATTCATGTACCTGTTACTGTCTGCTATTTTTAACTGTGAAAAAAATTGGAAATGTCTAAATGGCAATATAAGTGAGCCATTAAATGTCCTTGTTAGTCAACTATTAACAATGAAAATTGGGTGCATACTCATTGATGTGAAAAAACTCATACTACATTAAATGAAAAGTGAATATTTGAAACCACGTAATATGATGTAATGCAATTTCCCTCTGTCTCATTTGTAACGCTTAGAAGGATGTAAACCAAATATTAACAATGATAATAATGGGACTCATTATTCTCTTTGCTCATCTATGAATTTTTCAACATTAAACATGCATCTCTTTTGTAACTAAAAATAATTTTGAATGAATGAGACCAATGCGTTCAGGCCATAAAAGTTTATATAGAAACACTCATGTAGGAGGAGATAACATGACATGGAACCTAAAATTTTATTTAGTTTTCGAATTATTTATAGCAACACTTTAGTATATAATGTGTATTTTAAATAAGCCTCACTTGGATTCTTTAATAAGAGAGACACAAATAATTGGAAAACTGGAGCATCCCTCACAGTGACTCTGCGCTCAGGACGGCCGCGGAGTCCCCTGCTGCACGACCCCCAAGGGAAGCGCAGGCAGGACCCAGACCAGCCCCCACTGCAGCCAGGTACTGCTGGCTTTCTTTGTCTTTCTCTTTCTCGTTTTTTTTTTTTTGTCTTGTTTTATTGTTTGTTTGTTTTTTAGATGAAAAAATATTTTTTTTAAACCGAAGTGCTTTGCTCTTCCCCTTCTCCTTAACTCCTGGGGCAGTTCTTCACCACAAACTCTTACTTCTCCTGTCCCCCAACGGAGGGAGTTACCTGTGACAAGAGACCACGTCCCCCTCACTGTGAGGCATGGACAACCCCAGATGTGGGGTGGAAGGAGCCTGCTCTTGGCCCTCAGGAACGGCATCACCCAGGTGACGAGAGCATCAGCCGTGTTCTTACGCAAAAGTTGGGATAAAACACATCAAAGAGCTGCGTATTTTTTCCTGTGTATTTCATTTTAGACCATCCTCAGCTTGTCCTCACTTAGTAACTGCGAAGAAGTTATTTGTAAAAAGTGAAATGCACACAGCCCACTAAACACCTGGACAGAAATTCCTGGCCCACAATCTCGGCTACCCAGTCTACCCAATTACCCACTTACATGGCTGTCTGCTGAGAGATGTGCATGACCCCGCCTGGGCCCTAGAAAACATTGGAAAGTGTGATGTTTGTGCAAAGAAACCTGTTTTATTTTTAAATTGCTTAAAGGCCACATAATTCTTTCCAAGCGTGCAGCATGTTTAGGGTGCTTCACGTCTCCTCACCTTTCCTTTGCTCACATGGCCCAGGCCCGTCCTCCTCAGCCTTCTCCATCCCTGAGAAGAGCCAACAGTGTGTCTCCTACAGCAGCTGCCCCAGTGCAGGGAGAAGCCACTGAGGCCGGGATGAGCCTGTCGGCCTTCTAGAGCCCTGGCCAGCTGACAGGGGCTGTCAGCCCTCACTTTCTCTTACAAAGGAAGTTCTCATACTTAGCAAATTGTTCTAGGCACCAGCTGCCTACTCATCACAGGGCGAGGACACCGTGGTGGGTCTTCTTGGAGCCATCTAGACTTGGGGCACCTGAGGGACCTCCGTGCCGTGACAGTCTGCTCAGCTGCCCGGGACCCAAGAGGACGCACGAGCCAGAGAGAGGCACATGATGCGTGTGTGGGGCAGCCATGCCCTGAAGGCTGCTCTCCTTCTCTGCACATGACAGTTGTGTATCTCTCTCAGGCACAGTTGGAAAAGTTCTCCAACTTCATGGAGGACATAAAGAAATTGTAAAATAAGGGTTATAAAAAACTGCGTCTCATAGAGACTGAGGAAGAGACCTCAGGTAAGGTTCCCAGCACCCCGACACTGGCTGGAGTGTCCACTGAGGAAGGGAACCGACCTGTTGGTTTCCAGTCTCAGGCCCTCAGCACCTCCTGACCTGGATCAGCAAAGGAGAGAAGTGATCAGAGCTCCGAGCTGTGCAGACTTGCAAATTCTTTGCACAGTGCGTGAGTCCAGGCTGTGCTAACAGACACAGACCAAGAGGTTGGAGGGTTAAATGCGTTTCAAAACCCAGGCCCCACTAGGATGTGACATTTCTGCATTTCAATGACTCTGGGAGGCCCTGCAGGAGAAAACCAGGCTACAGTTTTTGCACAATGCATCCTTCTTAAAAATCAATAATATCCCAGTTTGCAAAATACATATCTAAACTTTAATTTACAACTTCGAAGCAGCAATTGATAAACAGAAGAATCAGAAAAACTCAAAGGTGGGGAGAAGGCCCCAAGCCCAGAGGTTCCAGCCTTTCCCAGGCAGCTGGGGGAGGGAGTGAGGAGGAAGCACCTGCAGGGTCCCTGGCTCTGTGAACCCCACACACAGCCAAGGGCCCTCCAGAGCTTACTAAGGTCAGAGGAGTGAACCGCTGTGCAAATGTCACCCCACCCTTGGCTGGCAGGTAGCCCAGGGTGAGGGAATCGGGAGCCAGAACAGAGCTCAAGGCCAGGACCCGCAGCAGGGCCCGGGGCACTACCTGTGTTTTGTTTGGCCTGCCAACCTGGGACGTGAAAAGTGGATTTCTAAATGCAGTTTGAGGACATCCTTTCCCACAATGGAAGACGTCTCTGTCAGAACAGGAGGGCACTGGAACAGAACAAAACACCCAGACAAATGCACATTCTCCAGAGTGCGCCTGTGCCCAGGCAGTGCTTCGGGTCCCAGAGCTGAGGAAGGGTGGGGAGTCCTCACGTCAGGCAAACACTGCCGTTTCTCCATCCCACGTCACTCTGCCATGGGAGATATCTGTATAGAGAATCAGATTAAAGGGCATAACAGGCTCATTTAAATGCCTTGACAAACAGCAAGTTTTATGGGATCATTCCCCAGGTGTCACACTGGAAATTTTCTCCAACTAGCTGGCCCCTCAGGCCGTGCGCCCTGAAGGCTGGGTGATCACTCAAAACCCACAGACGGCTTCAAAGCAATGACACAACACAGTGCCAGTGCAGGCGCAAGTTCCAGGAGCTCCTCGTGGAATGTTCCAGGGCTCCTGAGTCTTGTGAAATCGCTCAAGTCCAGGCGCTGCCCAGTCCTGGGGCTCGGCAGCCCCCACCCTCTGGAGGAGATCCCTCCAGACCGGCCACCACTGCACAGACCCCTCCACTCAGGTCAGAGGAGGGGTCCTACACTGCCCCTCCTGTCTCTCGAGTGTCTGGGCATGCTGCTCCCCAAGATCATGTGGCCCCCAGCCCCAGTCCTCACTCGGGATTCACCCAGACTCTTGTCAGCTAACAAGTCACCTAGTCAAAGATCCTAGTTAATAAAAAGTGAAAAATCATGCCTCAGCGGCAAGGAAAATACAGGGTCCCAACCATGCAGACGCTGGCTGCACCCAGAGTGCAAGCTCCAATTTTGGCAAAATAAGGGGTCTGTGAGTGTATACACATGTGTCTACACAGGCAGCCACACACAGAGATGTGGCCCCCAGGGCAGGAACCCAGCTCCTGGATGTAAGGAACCCTCGCCTCCACCACTCTCCCCTCTGAGGCTGTCTGCTGGGCGGGAGGCACTTGGTGCTCTGGGCAAACTGGCTGACTGACCCCTGCTCTCACCCTCCACCCTCGCCAGCGTGAAGAGGGCACTTGTGGACCCGGGTCGCTTCAGCCTCCTGATTGGTTTGGCCCAAACAGGGTCCTTCTCGCCCCTTATTCTCCCTCTGAACAGACCTCCAGGTGCCTGTGCTGACCTCTGCTGTTGGCAAACCTCTCTCCTCCCACCTTCCCCCACAGTTGCTGCAGATCTGGGCTCCAAGGTCTGGCGTCCAGCCTGCACCACTGCCTTCCTCCCATCTCTCTGAGCCCCCTGGAGCCCTTCTGAGACTTCCCCAGTGGATCATCCAGAGAAGCTGCATCCTCTCCAAGGTGCCCGTGGAGACCCTGCCCTCGTCCCACACTGTCCCCTCTGAGTCCGCCTGCAGCTTGTCCAGGAGGCCCCACACTGATATCCGGTGTCCACAGAGCAGTCTACCAGGTGGTATGGTGGGATCCGGAAGCCGTGTCCCACAGGCCAGGTCCCCTGCTCCCTCGTCGGGGCCACCTGGAGCCCACAGGGCAATCCGGTGGTTTCCACTCACCTGTGTGAGGAGCTCACCTGCTGGTCACTGTGTTTCTGCCTCAGGACCGAGTGAGGCACAGGTGGAAATCCTTTCTCAGGGAGGTGTTTTTCTAACATCCGTCTTCACTACAAACAAATTGGGCTGATATTGGAGGTGAAAGTTAAGAGGTCTCTGCTTCTCCTGCAAGCACCACACAAAGGGAAAGCTCCAAGACACAGGGAGGGCATTTTACAGGAAATTAAAAACAGTAACAGCATCTTCTCTTTTGGAAAGAAGAGATTCACAAAGCCATCTCATGTTGCTGTGTGCTCGAGTGCTGTTCCAATGAACTGGGGGATGTTCAGGCAAAGTGCTTGTTCTTAAAATGCTGAGTTGTGGCCACACTGACGTGGACAACACCAGTAAATGCTTTCCTTCATTGATCCAGCAGAGCTCGGGCTGCCCATTTGGGGCTAGGAGCTATTAATAACATGTTCTGGCTCATTCGCTTTGTCTAAGGATGTATTTTATTCCAAGCAAAAACAAATGAGCTTTACTCCGCAGCAGGGGCTGTGCTTCTCATTCTCCTCAAGGATGGGCATTTGAAGAACTGATCTCTTTAGGGACAAGCACACTTTGATAAATTTTTCAACTTTCATGTATCCTGAACAAGGTTCCAAGGTGACGCACAAATTATAAGCGGATCAAATCAAACGAGCCGTGATTTGAACCTGCTGAGATTGCAACCTGAGCGACTGGGCGTGAATGTAACAGGTTATTCTGAGTGAGTTAAACAGGTGAGGTTTTTTTTTTTTTCAGTCTAGCAATTATGATGATAGAACCCTCTTGCTTTCTGTAAAATGCCCACCCGAGAACAGCATTCAACTCAAATCCACATTGAGGCCAGGCCTTTTCGGAGCCTGGGAGAGAGACAGTTACGCAAACCAGATGCGTTTCAGGGTGAGTAACTCAGTTAAGGAGGAGAGCACTGCCTGAGGGACCTGCCATCCTGACACGTGGCGCTTCCCTCTCGGGTGCTGACTGGGGCAGACTCACACAAAGCATTTCCACTTGTAACTGTTCATGTGCAGACACCATGCACGCAAGTCACTTATATGAACTAGCAATCACATAAATTACCCCTGTGTTCTTTTTTAAGACTGTGGCAGCACTTGATCATTTTTTAATAACAGGTTTTTTCTTTATTTCAGAATATTCGGGGGAGCATGTTTTATTTGCATGCTTTGTTCTTGTACAGACTGAGTAGTAGTCATACCCAAAGGGTGCACTATACCCAACAGGTGTTAACTTTCCCTCCCCTCGCCCCCATCTTCATCTTCACTGAGATTTACTTCTGTTTGTGCCCTCAACTGCTGATGGGGTAGTTCCAGTTTGGTATTCTGTATGTTTTTATCTCTATTCTTGTGATGTTCCACTTAGAAGAATGGTTTCCAGTTCCCTCCGGGTTATCACAAAAGATCCTAGCTGGGCATTTTTAATAGCTGACTAGTATGCCATGGTATGCGTATACTACATCTTATTAATCCATTCATGGACTCATGGGCACTTGGGTTGTTTGCATGTCTTTGGAATTGTGAACTGTGCTGCTATGAATATTTGAGGGCAGGTGTCCTTTTTATAAAATGACCTCTCTTACTGTGAGTAGATACCCAGCACTGGGATTGCTGGTTCAAATGGTAGGTCTACTTTAAGTTCTTTCAGGTATCTCCAGTTTTCCATAGAGGTTGCACTAGTTTGTAGTCCCACCAACAAAGTTCCTTTCTCTCCACATCCACACCAGCATCTATTGTTTTAAAACTTTTTACTATTGGCCATTCTCACTGGAGATAGATGATATCTCATTGTGGTTTTGATTTGCATTTCCCTACTGATTAGAGACATTGAGTATTTTTTCAAGAGTTTGTTGGCCATTAGAATCTCCATTTTAAAAGTTGTTATTCATGTCTTTTGCCCACTTTTTAATTGGGTTGTTTAGGTGTTTGTTACTGTACAGCATGTCAATATTTTCTCACATACTGTGGGTTGTCTGTTTGCTTGTTTGGTTGTGTCCTTGGCTGTGCAGAAGCTTTTTAATTTGATCAGGTCCCATTTACTTACTTTCATTGTAGCTATGATTGCTTGTGGGGTATTCTTCATGAATTCTTTGGCTAGGCTGCTGTCTATAAGAGTTTCTCCAACAGTTTCTTCTAGGATTCTTATCATTTCCTGACTGAGGTATGAGTCTTTTATCCATCACCAGTTAATTTTTGTGAGTGGTAAGAGGTGTGGATCCTGTTTCAGTCTTTTACATGTGGCAAGGCAATTTTCCAGCACCATTTATTGAACAGGGATTCTTTTCCCAGCCAATGTGTTTATCTGTTCTGTCAAAAATCAGATGGGAATATGAGGATGATTTCATCCCTGGGTTCTCTGTTCTGACCCACAGGTCTGTGTCTCTGTTTTTGTGCCTGTTCCATACTGTTTGCATTACTACAGCCTTGTAGTAGAGCCTGAAGTCTGGTAAGGTGATGCCTCCCACTTGGTTCTTACTACTCAAGGTTGCATTGGCTGTTCAGGGTCTTTTCTGGTTCCAAAGTATGGAACTATTTTTTTTTAGATCTCCAAAAAAAAATGACATTGGTTTTTAATGGGATTTACATTGAATCTGCAAATCACTTTGGGTAGTTTAGCCATTTTAACAGTGTTGATTCTGCCCATCCATGAGAGTGGTGTGTCTTCCCTCTGTTTCCATTTTAACAGTGTTGATTCTCCCATCCATGGGTGTGGTATGTCTTTCCATCTGTTTTTATTTCCATTTTAACAGGGTTGATTCTGCCCATCCATGAACATGGTATGTCTTCCCATCTGTTTCCATTTTAACAGTGTTGGGTCTGCCCATCCATGAGCATGGTATGTCTTTCCATCTGTTTCTGTTTCCATTTTAACAGTGTTGAGTCTGACCTTCCATGAGTGTGGTATGTCTTCCCGTCTGTTTCCATTTTAATAGTGTTGATTCTGTCCATCCATCAGTGTGGTATGTCTTCCC
>NW_003852470.1:1799943-1800277 GCF_000181295.1 Otolemur garnettii | reverse complement strand
TTTTTTTTTTTTTTGGCCAGGGCTGAGTTTGAACCTGCCACCTCTGGTATATGGGGCCAGGTGCCCTACTCCTTTGAGCTACAGGTGCCACCCTGTTTCCATTTTAATAGTGTTGAGTCTGCCCATCCATGAGCATCATATGTCTTCTCATCTGTTTCCATTTTAACAGTGTTGGCTCTGCTCATCCATGAGTGTGGTGTGTCTTCCCATCTGTTTCCATTTTAATAGTGTTGATTCTACCCATCCATGAGTGTGGTGTGTCATCCTGTTTCCATTTTAACAGTGTTGACTCTGCCCATCCATGAGTGTGGTGTGTCATCCTGTTTCCATTTTA
>NW_003852470.1:1788882-1799754 GCF_000181295.1 Otolemur garnettii | reverse complement strand
CCCATCCATGAGTGTGGTGTGTCATCCTGTTTCCATTTTAACAGTGTTGACTCTGCCCATCCATGAGTGTGGTGTGTCATCCTGTTTCCATTTTAGCAGTGTTGAGTCCACCTATCCATGAGCATGGTATGTCTTCCCATCTGTTTCCATCCTCTGTGGTTTCTTTCCTTTGAGTTTTTTTTTTTTTCACTTCAGTGTTCAATGACTCTCCCTATAGAGATCTTTCCCTCCTTTATTAAGTATATTCCTAGGTATTTTGTGTTCTTTGTTGCTACTGAGAAAGGTATTACATCTTTTATTTGATAATTTTCACTTCAAGGCAGGCCTCTCAGTCTTCTACACTGACAGGAGCAGATGTTGCATAAGTAGATGGCAAGACCCTCTGAGCTTTTGATCACTAGTGATACTTGAATTTTGCCTCAGTGAGAGGGATGTTGTGGGTGCCGTGGGAACCCATGGGACAAACATAATGACAGAACATTTTATGTCACTTCCTTGTAAGATGTGCACTTACAAGATTGATAAAGATGTAGTTGTAGAAGCTTCCCTTGTTTAAATAAAAAAATCAATCTTGTCATTCTCTGTAGCAAGTGGAGAAAACATCAGGGTGGCTGAGGGGAGTCTGTAAAATGCTGCTGAGGGTCAAAGAAGGTTCCAGACGAGATTCCAGCTGAGTATAGAAAAGGAGAAAAGAGAAATTTCACCCAAAGGTTTAAGTGTGCAAACACCCCAGACACACCTATTGTGTAAGCCATTGTGACAAGGAGAGATCTGGATGGTGAGGCAGCTCCAGACCCCCCTTACTCCACTGGTGGACACCTTATCATGAACTTCTTGGAGCAGGGACAGCAGCAAAAGAGGGCTTGCCAGGGTGTGTGCCTGGAGGGCTCAGGGTGATTCTGGGACCAGTGCAGACCCATCATCAGATGGGGGGCACAGAGTGACAGAAAACATAAGGTTTGCCTGGTGAGAGACTGTGTGTGGCACTAAAGAGACACTCACCACCTCTGTTCTTTTTTCCCACTGGCATCAGTCAATACGCATTCACTGGTGCTCTTACAGGTGATTTGAGGGAATGAGAGCATATTCCATTTGGCAGGACCAAAGAAGCCCTATGCTGGTCCCTGAGTCACATAGGTGCCCCATCCTAGTATGGTTTGGTGGCCAACTTCATGGCCCTTGGCTGGGCATCAGCTGTTGTCTATGGGTGTGCAGTGGCACCTTCACTGCACACCAATCATCACAGGAGCATGGAAGGGTGTGAGAGGCAATAGCAAGGTGCCAGACACAGCAGCCAGCCAGGGATTCTGTCCCCTCTGTGGCCAGGGGACTCTCCCCAGACAACCTGGGCTACCAGCCAGGCTGGAGTCCAATGCTGGTCTGTTGGTTTATTCCCATTAATCGCAGACATCTCAAAATGAGCTGGAGACTCAGAAGGAAAGCGGCTTCCTGGTAGTTTGATTTTTAGTGTCTGTCTTATTCCAGTGGGAATAAAGTGGGAGCCTTAAAAACCTGCAGACACCATATTCAAAATGCAAACAGTGAATCATGCACTTGGAACTAATAAGCCCACAATAAACCTGGTCCTAGAGCTGACAGAAATGACGCAGAGTGCCACGGGCCTAAAAGCTCTCCTTGTGAGATGAGGGCTGACAGTCCCCATAAAATATGGCACTTTTTTAAAAGCACCAATGTCAATCACTAGCAAGAGCCTGACAAGTCTGTGGATAAAATCTTTTCTTTTCTGTGGAAAAGAAATCAAAGGAAGCCAGATTCACGGGGAACCCAATTGCCCTGAGGAGACATAATAACAAAGCCCTGTCAGCCGCAGCCCAGAGCTTGCTCATGGTGAGCCCCAGGCTCAGGTAGCCCACTGCCCGGCAGAGCCCCCAGCACCTGCAGGAGCCCCAACACTACGTGTGTGGAGTGAGCTCAGCTTTCTCCCAACTTGTTGTGTCCCAGAAGCATCCCAGCTCCAGCCAGAGTCAATCAGAGCCATGCCCTGGAACGGCTCCTTCTTCCCTGGGCACCAGGAGCTCTCACAGCTCCACTCTCCCCTTGCCAGGACGGGTGCCCATCCCTCTTCATCCCTTAAACAGTCCTGCTGCCCATGAGTCACACACTTACAAGTCTCCATTCAGGACAGACCAGGTGCTCCTGCCCTGCTCAGGGCTGTCACCCAAAGGTGGGATGGATGGAGCCTAGTACAGGATGGGGGATGCCCTGACGTCAGGCACCTGGCCCTGCCCTCTAGGCCCCTCCCCACACCCACACTGCTCACCCTCACATCTATTTCACACAGACAAAATCTCACTGGCTCTCACCGGCTCTCACTGGCTCTCACTGCCTCAGGGACAGTTGCACTCTTACCCTTGCCTGGGTCCTGCCTCTGTCACCTGACAGACATCAGCAGCTGTAGGTAACTTGCTTGGGTGTCACATCTGCAGGATATGACTTGGAGCCCCTCTGTCCTCTTTGTGTGGTCAGTGCAGGGGGTTTCTCTGTCCCTCTCCCATGACGGCAGGTCAGCAGTGCCAATAGGTAGGGGGCAGCCTGGCAGACCAAGGACCAGCTGGTGCCAGATGGATCCTATTCCCTCCTGTGCCACCCTCACACAAGTAACCTGAGGACAGAGCATGGAGCCAAGGCAGTGCCAATGTGGTGACAGGACGATTCCCTTCAGACGTCCCTGGAAGGTTGCCCTCAGCACCACACGCTGCTCCATGGTGACGCCACTCCATGGTGACGCTGCAGGTACATGGAACCCTTGCAAATCCAGCAGTGCCAACTGCACGTTCAACAGAGCTACTCTTCCAACTGAAATATATCGGAAATGGGAAGGTGTCAAAAGTATTTCAAACTGATCACAAAGATAAAATATTAATCAACACTGAATACAACTTCACTGTCAGGAGCAATAAACGAATTCTGACTGATTCCAGACCCCAAGTTGTCTCTCCACTTTCCACGCAAGAAGGGATGGCTGTCTCATAATGCTCCTCTACCAGAGAGCAGACCTGCCATGTGCATTCTGTGCCTCTGCCATGGCAAGCTTGTCTTCTGAATAGCACCAACGAGCTTGCTAAGCTGGAAATGATGTCATGGTCATGTGAGCAGCTTGGGGGACCCATGACCAGCCTGCAGGTGACAGGGAGTCCCATGACAGAACAGAAGGCAGAGTGCCCATAAAGTGACCTGCACAGAGGTGCACAGTGGTGGACACAGCCAGGGCTCTGCCATATGACAGTCTATGGGGGTGGCCCACATACCTTGGTGACAGCATTTCCAAATGACCTGGGTAGAGACAGGAACTTGTGTGGCCTGGAAATCCAGGGGAGTCACATTTCACTGCCCACATGGTGAGGCCCCCTCCTGGAGTTCACTCGGGCCCTGGGACCCTCCATGTGAGGCCAAGGGCAAAAAAACCCCAGAGATGTCAGAAGCAGAGCCCAGGCCATGCCTGGCTCCCACACCACACCCTGCACAGTGGCCCAAGGTCATGGGCAAGCTGGGAAACACACTCTGGGAATCAGCCCCTCTTTTGATCTGAGTCCCCTACAGGCACACTGACAAAGGGGTGGGGCAGGGACGCCCTCTGCAGGTGCAAGTGGTGCTGGCAGGGCATCTGGGCTGACTGGGGCTTCTGCTGCCAGAATCCAGCATCTGGAGAAAGCTACTGGGGATCACGGCCAGGAAGCACCCACCACGTGGCTCAGCTGCAGACTTCATGATCCCTAATGCTGCTCAGACACATGTGGACTGGCAGCAGTGACGCCTAAGTGCAGCAGGACAGGAGGATTCCAGTGCCCGTTCAGACCACCCCGAAGCCAGACCCCCCATCCCCACCCTGCTGGGCACTACATAGACTCTGGGACACAGGCCTACTTTTCCCTTCAGATGAACCTGGCCAGGCCCATCCTTCTCAGAACAACGTTCACAGAGTGAAAAGCAGCAAGCACAGCACTTGGAGGTCCCTGACAGGAAGCTATGGCCTCAGGTGTCCCTGCCTCAGTGGGGCTGCTCTGCCCAGGACTACACATGAAGCCCAGGAAGGACCTGCCCTCCAGAAGGGAATGTGGGAAGCACAAGTGAAGTGTAAGGGAGGGACAGGGAGGCTGGGAGCACTGACACCCTGGGTCACGCCGGCATCTGTGGTCACTGCCCTGCTGAAGACAGCATGCAGCAGTTACTTCTGTTAAGCCAAGAAAGAGACACCACCTTCACCTTCACTGCCCTCCTGAAGACAGCATGCAGCAATTACTTCTGTTAAGCCAAAAAAAGAGACACCACCTACATCTCTCCATAACTTCCAGCTGAAAGGTGACCAAAAATTTAAACAGCCCGCAACTTTTTGCCACGCCTCCTGCATAAACAACTTAAAGTCGGCATTAATTAAATTTATCATCTGGTGCTAAAATAAATAAAGAACTTTCTATCCAATTCAATTTCAGTTCAATTGCATTTCACTTTTAGAAGTGGGAGCCATAAAATCGGGCTCATCTAAATGTGCACGGAGTATATGCATGTTCTAGGGGCTCAGACAAAGAAAAATGGACTTTGTCAGCTCCCAGCCTTTGCACAGCACCCAGAGAAGGCTTATTGTGCTTATTTATACATCTAACTTCCTCAAATGTCTAATAAATCTTTTGCATCTCATAATTCAACAGCACAGAGAAAAGGAAAGTGTTGAATTGAATCACGTGGACAGAACTCACATCCATGAAACTTTTTACAAATCACAAACACAGCTTCATAAAGCAGTGTCTTCATCACACATGCTGCACTCCTGTCACCCAGAAATTCCTGCTGATACACAGTTTCCTGCAGGATTCCATGTTTGTTTGTTTGTTAATTTGTTTGGGTTTTTTGCTGAAAGCAACAGAACTACATGCTGACAAACTTAGACAAGAGAAGAATGTGCTGGAACCTGTGGAAGCAACTGCAGAACGTCTTTCTCAGCAAACCCTGGAGCCCTCTGGTGCCTGGTGCCTTTCTGCACCACCACGGGTGGAGAACAACCCTGCTCGTCCCGTGGTCACCCTAGATTCAACCCAGTATAACAGACGAACAGAGCAGAGCTGAGCAACGTCCAGAGCCTCAGACTGGAGCTATGGCTCTTCAGGACAGATGCGTGTATGTCTTGTTCCCAGGGTCTCAGACGTCACTGGTGAGAGACAGTGACATTTCCACTGGACTTGTCCCCAAGTGGTTGCCGTCTCCTTCGGCTTTCTCCATCGCAAATATAAACCACTGCCACTCGGCTCCCTGGCTTACAAATTCTAGGTGCTGAGTATAATTGTTAGCAAAGCAGTTGCAGGCATCGAATCCACAAGAAAACAGAATCTGGGCTTTCATGAGCTGGCAGCTTAGTGGTAAAGGGTGGGATACAGAAAGTTGGCAGCACAAAATGATGAAGCAGTTACTAGAGTCACCCCCCGAACTTGCGATGAAGCGCTTTCTGAATCCACAGCACTGGCGGACCAAATCTACAGTCACAGACTGTTAGAATGTGCACATGAGGGATTCAGGGACTGTTGGACAGGTTAGGGGGTTCTAATTATGATGGTAAACTTAAAACTAAAACAAGTTCAAAGCTAAAATGTCTTAGCTTAAGACGTGACCAGCAGCAGGATTATAGAATGGTATTAAATAAATCTCTTAGAGCTGAAAATCAGATGCAGAATCTGATTCCTTGGCCTGTTGTGAGTTTTAGTCATGGCCTCCACAGATCTCCTAAGTAAAAAGAAGGGCATTGATTAGGAAAAATAAGGAAGTTGACAATTGTAATAGAAATATTTGAGAGTATTAGGGTGAAACAAGGGTCTCCAAACCACGAACACATCGAGTATCCCCTCTCAGAAGCAGCAACCCCACATCCCTTTTCAGAGTTATACCCGACCTTGGGAACTTGGGCCTCACCAGAGATTGCTCTATTTTAAAATGCAATCCTCTTGCCCTGTCACTAATAATTTTCCATTCCTGTTGGACCCATAATCAGAAGCTATTTCTATTTATGACCTAAAAAGCTAATTGCATCAAACCCAAGAAAAGGAAACATATCCACTAAAAGAATAACAGGATTTTCTACCTTACAGAGAGAACTTGAATAACATCTGCAGTCGCAGATTTGAGGATACTGAACCCAGGACACAGGGGCATACATTCAAGTAAAGTTAAATTTATGAAAACTGGGAACTATACAGAGATTCTGGATCAACTCAGAATGGGTATACTTGATTTCTCCCTTGGTCAACTCCAAGCTGGACTTCAGGATAGCTTGCGCTAAAGCTGGAATGCCAGAAACCCTGACGTGGAGAAGCCACACACAGATTCCGTAAGCTGGGACTCCCAGGGTCGCACAGATTCAGTAAGCCGGGAATGCAGGGGGGCGCACAGACTCAGTGAGAAGCCACACACAGATTCCGTAAGCTGGGACTCCCGGTTGCGCACAGATTCAGTAAGCCGGGACTGCAGGGGGGCGCACAGACTCAGTAAGCCAGGACTACGGGAGGAGGCGGGGGGGAGGGGGAGGTTGCACACAGATTCAGTAAGCCGGGACTGCAGGGAGACGCACAGACTCAGCTGGGACTGCAGGGGGGCGCACAGATTCAGTAAGCCAGGACCGCCGGGGTGCAGCACAGACTCAGTAAGCTGGGACCGCGGGGTATGTCAGGGCTCTTAGTCGCAGACGCCATGCTCAACTCAGGTAGTCCCACTAGAGAGGATTTACTAGCTCATCCCCTTTTCAGAAGGGTGTTGCCACATCTTGGACGCCTCAGAGCCAGGCTCTGGTACTCACAGAAGCAGCCACACAGATTGCAGCAGAAAGCCCACTGCTGTCATCACTGCCACCCAGGATCCCCCTCTGGGACCAGATGCCAGGACTTCTGCAACTGCTGCAGGAGGACCAGTGCGTGGCCATATGAGCCCTGCAGGAGTCTGGGGGCTCACCTTTGCCTCCAAGCTCTGCCCAGTGTGTCTGGCTGCTCTCATGCTGGCCTGACTTTCAGCAGTCTCCCCAGGAGGGTCTGATTACATACTAGAGCCACTCTGCATATTTTCCAAAGAAAATTTTAAAACTCATCCTTTCTAAGATCATTTGTTTATGCTCAATAGAATACAACCTGTGATTTGTGTGCTAACCATCTCTTCAACAGTAACTGGGCCCAGAAGGCTGGATACAGGAACACAGAGTGGAAGGGAACCGGGTCTGCGGGAAGCACACCCATGCATGGGGGCACTCATGCTGGGGGAGGAAGGTCTGGGCTGAGCTCTGGAAAGGCAGAGGGGAGACGCTAAGAGGGGGACCCATCTTTCCTCTGGGCAATCCAGGGAGCAGGACGAGAGAGTGGAGAGGGATTAACTCATGGTGACAACAGTGCACTTGGTGAAGGGATGGTTTCTTCAAGTGTGGGACATCAAGTTTCCACTTGCTGGAAAGGAGAATTTAACTGACGCTGCCCCTCAAAGTTACAAGTTGAGTTCTGCTCAGGGCCTGCTTTCATCATGTTTTTTAAATTAAGAGTAAAATTAGACATCTGACTTCAGTTATTCAGGTAAGTTAATAACTGATATCACACAGAAACCAGGGGCCAGTGAGAAATATACACTAGAGTAAAGTAGATATCTCTCCCTAATAAAAGTTTTTCACAGCACTCAGGATGAGTCCAGCTCAGGACAGGCCCCAGAGCCAGAGGGGACCCCAGTGTCTCTCTTCCCAGGTCCTCTCTCCCCTAAACGTCACAGAGAGAACTTCCAGGTGTGCTCAAGGTGTGATCTCAGCCTGGCTTAATAAGACGAACCAGAATGAATGCTTTGTTTTAATTACTTTCCTAGCACAAAGTATTTTACTATAAAAATGCCATTTCTCTGCCAAAGAGATGCATCTCTCTGCTTTGCCATGCCTCCGAGATCACGGAGTGTTTATAATTAGGTTGTGAAACCATGCGATCCTTCAGCTGGTGGTGGCTGTTTTTAAAACAGACTTGTTATGCATTTTGAAGTAAGAAAATGTTACCATATACCATAGAAATTATGCAGAATTCTTCAACTGAAATTTGGAATGCAGGGTGGGGGTGTGGAAACGACATTTAAAAAAATAAAAAGCATTGTCTTATTCCGAACACCAGCTGAGGTGCGCAGTGCATAATATGTTATGATTCAATAAAAATAGACTCATTTAAATTGCAGATGGTTATAAAATTGAGACTCTACAGATAACTTTACTCTGCCGATGTATGGAATAAATGATCTCTTAATATAATAAAGTCCCTTGTTCTCTTTGTTTGCAGTTTATATTAAAACTTCACTTGAATGTGATTTCCAGGCAGGTTTCCTAAAATGTTCCCTCAGGACAGTGAAATTCAATGACACTGGATCATGTACAAGAAATAATAAAGAAGATCACACTCTATGTCATCAGGAAAGTCCCAAACTTTGTATTAGAGGGTGAATAATTCATTAAAAGTTTCTGGGAAAGTCTTGGCATTGCAAAAACAAGTTTTGGATAAAGAAGAGTAACATTTTTATATATGAAAATGCATCGTTTCTCGGGATTTATGTGCAAAGTTAGCGGTGCTGTGGGGGAGAGAGGGGAGCCACAGGGAGAGAGAGGAAGATAGGGGGCGCATGAGGAGAGGAGGGACCCATGGGAAGAAGGGAAAGGGGGATCTGCAAGGGAGACCACCTCTCAGGCCTCTTTCCCCGGAGAGGCTGAGCCCCTGCCTTGGGCCTCCCAAGGGGGAAGAGGCTCCCCAGAGCCCAGAGATGTGCAGGCAGAGGCAGGAGACAGGCACTTGGGGGGTTGGGGAGCACATTTGAACCCTTGGTCCATCACTACAAAGTAGCAGCTTGTGCACAAGTGTCCCTTGGAGACGTGCCTTTGAACCTGGAACTCACCTCACTGGCAGCCATTTAACCACCCCTATTCTCACACTGTGGGTCTCGTTCCAGTGTGTGTTTATTTTAAGTGTTTTGCTGCCCAAGGAATTAAAAGATTTTTTCAAGAAAATAAGTAAATAGACCAATAAAAACAAGCGGCCCAAGACCCCACTCGGCAGTGCCGTGGTGCTGGCCCTTCGAAGCCAGCCTCTGCATCACAGCGGGAGGCATGTCCTGGCCGGGGCCTCTGTGTCAAATTCCCTTTCAGTATGCAGGCTGTTTCCTTCCCTGGGAGGAAATTCCCTGCTCTCATGACTTTGAACGCGTGTCCCCCTCCGTGCGCTGAGCTCTTGGCTGTCTTTGACCGGCACTGTCCACCTGCGGTGAGAAGCTCCTTCTCCATCTCTTGACCTCTGTTTTCTGATCCCTGCATTCAGTGACTGATTTTGTCTTTGCAGTGGTGTCCCCTTTATTCCCAGTGTCGTGGCCCTGTGACCACATTACTTGAGTGATAAGTGTGTCTCTTGTTTCTACAGGCTGGCTTTTCTCTTCCCTGTTCTGTGAAAGTGTCTTCTGAGTTCTTTACCTTGTGTGTGTCTGTTCATGTGTGTCTGTGTGTGCATGTGTGTGCCTCTGTGTGTGTCTGTGTCTGTGTGTGTCTGTGTGTGTCTGTGTCCGTCTGTGCCTGTGTCTGTGTGTGCATGTGTGTGCCTCTGTGTGTCCGTGTGTGTCTGTGTCCGTGTGTGTCTGTGTCTGTGTGTGCCTGTGTCTGTGTGTGCCCGTGTATCTGTGTGTGACTGTGAGTCTGTGTCTGTATGTGTCTGTGTATCTGTGTGTGACTGTGTGCATGTGTGTGCCTCTGTGTGTCTGTGTGTGTCTGTGTCCGTGTGTGCCTGTGTATCTGTGTGTGCCCGTGTATCTGTGTGTGACTGTGAGTCCGTGTGTGTTTGTGTCTGTATCTGTGTGTGTCTGTGTGTCTCCATGTGTGTATGTCTGTGTCTGTGTATGTTCTCTCTGTGTGTCCGTGTGTGTGTCCATGTACGTGTGCGTCTGTGTGTGTCCGTGTGTGTATGTGTGTGTGTCTCTGTGTGTGTATGCCTGTGTGTGAGTGTGTAACCACAATGACAATAGCTGAAGGCCATGTGGCTTTGCCGGGCTTATCTTTGGGCACCCACCTCAGATACTGTACCGGCAGTGACTCCTTCCCCCAGTGTGGAAGCCCAGGGTTTGAGGGATGCCAGCACCCACTCACTTCTCCCAGGACCAGTGAGAGCAGGGGACCCCACTGAGGCTGTTTCCAGATTTATGAGAAGCTGGATGACAGGAAGGCAAGACTTATAAAACCCCAGTCCTTTAGGGCCAGCCTCCATGAAAAGCCGGAGTCCCAGGTTTGTCCCTCTCCCTGCCTGATGCCCCAGGGCCTGGGCATCCCAGACCCTGTCCCTGCCATGAGATAGGGAAAAGGGCTGGAGGGAGCCTGCCCGGCTGTCAACCACTCCTGCCCAAGGACCCAGCGCCAGGACCCACAGAAGTGTGGCTGAGGGGCCTAAATGACCAGCCTGGAGGGCCCCAGGATCAGGGCTGCCCCAGTGGTCAGTGGCACCCCCAACCTCCCAGTGCTGACTCTGTCCTCTGAGATCATGCCAACAACCAGACCCGGACACAGCTCCCTGCTTGGGGGCTGGCCTTGCTCTCAGGAAGTCCAACCTAGCTCTATCCACTGGCTCAGAGAGGAGCTCCGGGGGTCTCCCCGCAGAGGTCCTGACTCCTGAGACCCCCACTACCTCCCAGCTGTGGTTCCACTGAAGGCCCCTTGACTCTGAGCGTTCCTAAGCCAGGAGCTGCTGAGATCTCAGGATTCTGCCCCCGGCCTGCACCAGCACCCCTCCAGACCAGGCAGGGCCTCCTGGGCGGCCACTGCCCACATCCCCACGCCCATCACGTGTCTTTCCCAGTCCCCACGCCCATCACGTGTCTTTCCCAGTCCCCACG
>NW_003852470.1:1756333-1788862 GCF_000181295.1 Otolemur garnettii | reverse complement strand
TGTCTTTCCCAGTCCCCACGCCCATCACGTGTCTTTCCCAGTCCCCACGACCATCACGTGTCTTTCCCAGTCCCCACGCCCATCACGTGTCTTTCTCAGTCTCATTGCTGTTGGTTATCTCTCTCTCTCTCTCTCTCTCTCTCTCTTCAGGTCGGGAAGGTCTGAGCCACTCACACCCTTGCTCCTCCACTGGCAGCACTGCAGGGAGGTGACCGGGGCCAGTGGGGGTCGGGGCCTAAGGCATGTGATGGGCCAAATGTCCCTCGGAAAGGCTGGCCAATGCAGCCCAGCCGGACTTGCCACATCCCAGCCGTCCCTGCGTATGATGCAACCAGAAGGTACACGCTGGCCACCAGCATCACAGAGAAAGGTGGTGTGTTTGAGAGGGTGTGCTGGTCACCCTGCTCTCACCTGAGTCCTCTGTGTTCAAATACCACCAGCTATCACATAGATACGTGAGATCTTACATGCCAAATACAAAAATTAGATTTAAAAAAACCATCTGTCAGCAGTGCCTATGGCTCAGTGAGTAGGATGCCGACCCCATATACTGAGGGTGGCAGGTTTGAACCCGGCCCTGGCCAAACTGCAACAACAACAACAACAACAAAAAATAGCTGGGCGTCATGATGGGAGCCAGTAGTCCCAGCTACTTGGGAGGCTGAGGCAAGAGAGTCATCTAAGCCCAAGAACCAGAGGTTGCTGTGAGCTGTGACGCCATCTCTATTGAGGGCGACAATGTGAGACGCTGTCTCTAAAAAGAAAAAAAAAATTGTCCTTGCTAATTTCATAACTAATGCTTTACTTTTGCTTTCAATGTATTATATTTTCATTTCATGTCTTTTTACCTATTTTTCTTTTGGGATTTCTGCCCTATTTTCTCTTTGGTAACTAAGATATCTTTATATTAATGCCCTAACTCTTTGCAAAATAAGTTTCGAGACTTTCTGGCTGCAATTTGGCATTTCAGAGAAGAGGGGGCTCATTAACTTTGGCCACAGCGCATCCGGCCTTCCTCAGAAACCCTGGCCAGTGAGGCAGGGGAGCCACAGCTGATGTCCAGCCTGCTCTAAATAGTGACTCACTCTCGGGACTGAGGCGGCCACTAGCCTCAGCCTCCCCTCCCTGTCTCACTCCTTCAGAGGCCCTGAGTACTGTGCTGGTGTCCACAGGGGACTCCCAGGACAGGGGACTGTGGCTCCAGGTCTCCCTGGCAATTGCTCGTCCTGCTGAGGCTGAGACTGGTGTGACCTGTGGCCCTGACTCCACATGCTCAAGCCCCAGGAATACTTGACCTCCTTCTGGCTCCCTCTGAAGCCAGGTCAGGGAAGGGCAGCTTCACTGAGTCCCATCTCCACTGGCCATTCCGTTCTGTGACCACCATGAAGCTCAGAGAAGAGAGGCTGGGGCACAAACTGGACACTCGCTCCCGTCCCAGCCTCTCCCATTTGCTCGCTCCCGTCCCAGCCTCTCCCATTCCTTCCACAATGCCTGGGGCAGAGGGGTTTCCAGCCCCCCCCCATCTTCCTTGCCCCTGGTCAGCAGCCAGAGCTAGAGTCAGAGAGGGACCCCCCCCACTTTCCTCTGAAGTTAGATGACCACAGGGCAAGGGCACTGTAAACCCATTTCGCCGGCTCCCAGAGCTGCTGCTCGCTGCAGTCTTGGAGTCCATACGTGAGAACATGTTTTCTCCTGCCTCTGCTTCTGTGTGAGACACTTTTCTCCAGAAAGACACCCGTGCTTTGGGTCAACAAGAGCGAAGGTCATGTACTCAAAAGAGAAAAATCACTGCAAAAATGTGAAAAAGCAAAAACCGACTTTATGAATTTACCCAATTCCTGAACACTCACATAGTAGCATTTTCTGAGTCCCTGTGGGCTCTCTGAGCGCTTGATGACTATTAAACAGGCAGGCACCTTCATGCCTCAGTTTACAGGGGAGAAGCCTGGGTACAGGAGGTCATGTGAATACAAGCACGTGGACCAGGAGACCATGTGACTAGGAGCTGACACCACGAGCAGGTGGCTCAGGGCCCTGCTGGTGTAGCTGCCATGATCTCTGGTGGGCTGTGTGCTGTCAACAGTGTCCTGCACAGCAGCTCTGTGAACACAAGGGCATGAGGACAGCGCGCGTGTGCGTGTGCGCACACACACGTCAAAAGGCCGTGCCAGAGGCAGCACCTGTCATGCAAGGTGCAAGCCTTTCTTTGATATCTGTTCACACTGTTGAGATGGTTTTGTTGTGTGTAATTTTTAACATGTAACATGTTAATTTTTAACGTCACAGCCTGTGTTTCTCAACTGCTCGGTCCTTCACAGGTTACGAGTCATTTTATTTAACCTTTACAACAAAGTGGGGAGGACTCATTTTTTCCCATTTTAGAGAAGAAGAAATTGGAAAACAGAAAGATGAGGCTCTTGACCAGATAGCCCACCAGGTACGTGTGGACATGCCCTCAGCTATAGCACCTGCAAACCACCACTGCCTCCGGCCTCCTGCCGCTGGACAAGCCGGGCAGGGCCTCACTTGTCCCTGTGCTACACAAAAGAAAGAGCCTATTTATATTCTCCATGCTTTGATACATTCATGTTTTTCCTTTTTAAATATTTAATCAATCCAGAATTGACTTTGTTTTGTAGTTCGAGCTAAGGATTGAATTTACCATTTTCCCCACAAATGTAATGAGTTGCTTCTCTGCTGTTTATTGTATCAACCCAGCCTTCCTGTGCTGAGTCTAAGGCCACCGATAGCCTGGGCTGTGACCCACCTGCGCTGTGACCCCACCTGCACTGCTCTGAGACTTTGTGTTCTGTTCCACCTATTTCTCCAATCTCCATCTGACCTGAGTCACACTCCATTTTAACGTAGACTCCAGAAAAAAAGTTTCATATCTCTAGAGCGAGTTTCCCTCAATAGTATGAAAAATTCAAAGCTGTTCTGTTTGTTCACTCAGCCATCCTGATAACCTTCAGACTCAATTGGGAATTTTCTCTGGGATTGCATTTTTAGATTAATTAGGAGAGAAATGGCATCTTTATAATATTGAGTTAATAATCCTTCCATTCATTCGTCTTATTTTATTTCTGTCAGTAAAATTTTATAGATTGCTTTGTGCGGATTACAGATTGCTGCAGTTTACTTCCTGGACTCTATGTTTGACGGCTGTTATGAGGCCATTTTATTTATTGTGTTTTCTAACTGTTTCTAATGTTTGGCAGTTAAAAAAAGCCATTGATTTTGGTGCATTTCTTTATCAGCCATTCTCCCTCTCTGCTTTCGTTCCCGTGGTTTTTCAGACGATTCTCCTGGGTTTTCGATGCACAGGTGGAGGTCACGTGTTGCAGGTACTGGACACATGTATGCATTTTTCTGGGAATAGACTCATAACTTTAATCAAATCCCTTTTATCAAGGTGATCTTATAAACATTCATCTCCAAACAATTAACGTGATAAATTATATTAATATATTTCCTAGTATTAAGCCATCATTTAATTCTAAAATAAGCCATCCTTGTACACATCACATTAATCTTATAAAAATGCCAGTCTGATCGTGTATGAGTGTCATGGAGCTAAGCTGACCAAGAACCACAAATTGGGTGGCTTAAAAAACAGAAATTTATGACCTTGATTCTAGAGTCTGGAAGTCTGCAGCCGAGGTGATGGCAGTGCCTGCTCTTTCCTGCATCTCCAGGAAGGGGCCTTCTTTACTTCTTCCAGCTCCCAGCTTCCCAAGTCACCTGCCGCTGCCTCCACACGGCCCTTCCCTCCACATCTACTTCTCATACAGCTAGTGGGGTGTGTGAGAGTGTGTGCATGTGTGTGCTGAGTGTGCCTGTGTGTGTGTGCTGAGCGTGCGTGTGAAAGTGTGACTGTGTGTGCTGAGTGTGTGTACATGTGTGTGTGGCATCTTATAAGGAGAGCAGTCACATTGGATTGAGGGACCATCCTTGTCTACTGTGACCCCATCTTATCTAATCACATCTGCAATGACCCTATTTGCATATAAGGTCACATTCTGCGGTCCTGGGAGTTAGAGTTTCAGATTATCTTTGGTGGAGTAGAAAGGAATAAAACTCAACTCACAACAATGTGTTAACTTTTTCTTAGAAGTTTTGCACTAAATGTTCATAGTAAGATTGGACAATATTGGGCTTTGGGGGGGATACTACCCTTATGAGGTTTTGGGTTTCGGCTATGCCAGTTTTATAAAATTGATTATAAAATAAGCTTTCTTTATGCTATTAAGTAATATAGACTGAGTAGAAGTGCTGTTTTCCCTTAAGTTTGAAGAGCTTGCCCTTTCTGCACTGACTTCAGTGCATCTGTGGCCTGTGTCACCTCAGGCTTTGGAGCTGAGGTGCCAGAGACTTTTCATTGGTGATGTCACAGAGTATGACAAGTTTCCGTGGCCCATAGCATACGGGTGACAGCCCTTTGACACCCCAGTCCTGTTTACCCCCCAACCCCTGTGTGTGTACGGCTCACACGGGGTGTTGTAAGGCACACGTCAGACTCCACATTGTGAGACTTCACCTCCGTAAAGCAGGACCCCAGAGAGACACAGGGGGAGCTAAGAAGGGTGTCACAAAGGAAGCACAGGAGCTGGGGAAGCACAGAAGCGCAGGGACCATGGTGGGGAGGTCACTCTAGCCTCAAAACTCCACGGAGGAGCTGAGTCTGCAGGGCAGTTGGGAGGATCTGAGGTCCAGAAGAAGGCGGCCAGACACAACACCCAGCTGGCAGCTGTCGGGGCTGTGCACCTTCTCCCCCTGCCCCAGCTTCAGACGGCCTGAAAATACCTCCTCAGCTGAACCCAACAGGAACCCTGCTCACCTGGATGCCCCGGACACAGTCCAGGCAGGTGAGTGTCTCGGGGACCACGACTGGGGGTGGCAGGGCAGTCAGAGGGCACATGCAGGGGACAGATGGATCCATCAGCTCTGCTAGTTCAGGTTACACCCAAGGAGAAGGACAGAGGAGCCACCACCTCCTCTAACAGCCTTGATCAAAATTAACAGATGCAACAATCTCTTCAACTCGCCCATATTCACACATTGTCTGAAATCTGTCTTCTCACAGTTGGTTGTTGGGATCTACACCCTGTTGGCCTAAATAACAGAGAGAGTCTCCCCAGAGAAAGAGCATTCAGGAGTAAAGCATTGCAATGGGAACGCGCGAGTGTCACCATAAACCATGGGCATATTCCTGGAGATTAAGGGGGCAATGGTTTGAAAAGGCAAAGATGGGGAAAGTCACATGATTGTTCTGAAATAGTTCTGTGGCTACAGAGGTAGTGCCAGTTTGAGGCTGGTCAGGCAGGTGCTGATGTCCTCGTAGAAGTCAGACTGTGATGGCCTTTGTGTAAGGCCGAGGTCTCTGCAGACTTTTGCGATGGCTTTGGTTACCAGGTCGTGAGCACAGAAGGCTCTCCTCATGGGCTCCTGGCTCCGTGTGGCAGGGTGTCCTTACCATGGTCACTCTGCTTAGATTCTGACAACCTCCTCATTGACCTGTTCGATGGAGGTCTTTCTGTGACATGTCACTGATCCGCCTTCCTGTTCCAGGTCCTAAGGTCCCCGTGCTGGGGTCAGATGTTGGTCTCGTTTCAGCTGGGGGGACAGTTGGCAGCCTTGAGTCAGTGTCAGTGCCTTATGGGAGCCATGAGGGAAGCTTGAAGGGGTGGCTGTCGGGCCGAGTCTACCTAATCTAATACCGAGTTTAGCTCTTTTTTTGTTTTGTAGTCTTTTGTTATCATCTTCAAGTGCTGGGACAGCATCATTTTGTTAGGACTTGTGCTTTTGTAAAAATGTAGTAAGTAACAGATAGGAAGCTGTAAAAGAGAGCACAAAGTCAAATCAATAGGTATGTAACAATGTTAGTTTGTATAATGGTTTGGAGTCTTAAAAGTGGCTTAGAAACAACCAGCTGAGTAAATCAATTGACCCCCGGGACTTGGGTGAGACCTGTTACAACTATGTGGCTTGTTTTTTCTTGTTTTTTATTTTTATGGGTCTCAACTTTCCCCCAGGCACTTCTCTGGGTAGACACTATAGTGTTAGTAATAGAACAGACTTTTTAAAATTTAACTAATGGATACTAAAGGATTTTAGGTTGGGGCTGTTAAGGTAAAAACAAAAGCTATTGGTTATGAAATTTAATCATACCATTACCTTGCCAAGTGAAAAGGGCAGCAGAAAGGGCGTAAGTGTCCACCAGGACGTGGAGTCTCGTTCTCATGTCTTAGGAAAAGCTGTCTACAGCATGAAACCAACTTTGTCTCCTAGTCTGTAGTTCCAGGGTCTCCGGTGAACATTCGGTGTGACCCATATTCCAGCCATAGTCTCATTTCTTATAATTTACACACTGTTAGCAAACAGAGTTCTAGGAGCTGAGTAGCTTCTGCTTTTGACTGGAGATGTGCAGCAAATATGGAGGGGAATTAGGACTCAGGATCTAGCACAGTTTACAGGTAGATAATGAGAGCAGTGCGCAGGCTAGAATCTAATAACAGGTGCATTAAAGCTTTTCTTTAGAAACATAATTTTTTGCTTTATGTTGACCATATAGGAATCTCAGATTTTAAAATTCCCAGAGGCAAAGAAGCCAAATCAAGGCAAACTTTAGATTTCACTTACAGTTCTAAGGTTTATGGGGCTGCAAGGAAGTGACAGTTTCATCTGCTGTCAGGCTGGGGACTCCTGACACCAAGCATTTAGTACATTTTTAATACAACATTTTAGTCAAAGTCTTGGTAATACAACCAGTATCTTATATTGTATCTTGTTTATAAGGAGAGAACAGGTTTTTATGAAACTTGATGTAAATAAAAATAAAAATATTTATGAATAATTTTTGAGTTTTGGAGAAATTAACTAGAGAAAAAAAGCAAATGTTTTTATCTTTTGTTCACAAAAGTGTATTTTACCAAATTGTTGTAAACTATAGATAACATATGAAAGAAAAATGCCTTAAATTGGATAAATAAGACATTTAACTAAGGAATGTTTTAAAATAAAAATCATAAGACATCATGTTTGTCAACTACTTAATTGTATGTGGTTAATTCTTTGTTTTGTTTGGTCTTGACTAGAGTTGTGTGAACCCATCACTCCAGCACTCCCTTCCTCAACAGGCTCCACACCGAGGAGCACCCTCGGGAAACAGAATCGAAACTGACCTCACACAATTCCTGCCGCACAAACCCACATGTGGAGGCTTCAGGACACAGATTAACAGCACAGGGAACAAGGCTGCTTGTTATAAAGGACCCCTGCCTGGAATCAGGGCCCCAAACGGTTTAATCTGTGAGTGCTTATAATTATCTTTTTTGAGGGGGGAGAAGAAAAGAATTTGTATTTACCCACAAATGACACCCTAAAATGCCCTTGTCTTTCATCGGTTTGGTCCCCTTCGACCTTCAGAGGCTGTCTCAAATCAAAGAGAAACTACATTTCCATGACGAGGTTCTTTCCCTTTAATTTTCTTATAGTAAAAGCACGTAGATTCAGGTGTCCGGGAAGGAATTTTTCAACATTATTAGAGAACAGCAAATGTTGTTACTGCCGGGCCTAGAATGAAATCTCAGCTGTCAACCTTCACTCATATTTGGAAAAGTGAATTACCCATTCTGGGACGCAGAGCAGACAGGAATAATGAAACCACAGCCCTGGACCAACAAAGCTCCATCTTCATATTTGTTTTATAACAATGGTCACCAAAGAAAAAAAAAAGAAGAAGTGTTTATGTAGTGAGCAGACAAAAAGTGAAATGAAAATATTGATCCTTTGATTGTGTGGGACAAGAGGGACTCTTCGGACTTGTCACCCCATCATCGGGCCCAGTGAGCAGCTCACAAATGGCCCCTCGGGTGGCAAGTGTGACAGCAGAGATGTGCATGTGACAGTCGCGATGCGAACTGCAAACAAAGAGCTGGAGGGTGTGACCGCCAAACACTCTGGTCTTTCAATGGGGCAGATGTGGTTCCCTGGGTGTCCCAGGACTGAGGGGGCTGGCTCCCGTTTGGGGACACTTCTTGGGGTGTGACTGGCTTTCCCTCCCTTCAGACGGAGCTGGGAACTGAGGAAGGGCAGACAGGGTCCGGTACAAGGGGTAGTGGTGAGAGGGACAGGGCAGGATTCCGGCCCAGGGCTGCATTGCCTGCAGCTGAGCCAGCTGAGGTGTTATGGTGGGGGAGGACCCACCGTGTGGTCCCCTCTGTGGGACGATCCCTTGGTGCCACCACGGGACTGTGCAATTTGAAGTCCACACCCTGTTCTACTTGGCCCGACTCGACGCAGGGACCCTGGTATGTCAGCCTTTCAACAAATGACTAGTGCCATATTTGAATATTTCCAATTGGCTGAAAAAATAGCACCACATCAGCAAACGATGTGTGAACCTGGATTTTTAAAACTTGATCCATAAGCTTAATGGGTAAACATTTTAAAAGAAATTCTGGTTGTGAAAGCCGCTTTAGCTCCCTGGCTCTGGGATGTAAATTCTTCGAGACGTTGTGAGCACTGTGTTGCTAAATTACTTTTTTCTCTAGAAATGTTTTTTTAACCAAAAGTGGGACATTATCTCTGCAAACCTTTTTCAGGATTACCAAAAAGCTGATGTTCTTTCTCAAGTCGGTCTTTATTTTCCCAGTATTTTAAAATGATAGCTCAATAACGGCTTGTGTCTGGTGCTCACGGAGCTCCAGGGCTCCAGGAAGCCAGTGGCAGGAGCTGGAGGCCCTTTGCTTTACACACATCCCAACATGACTCCCAGGCCACTCGGCCATGAGCGGCTCTGTCACCTGGGCAGAAGTGCAGGTGCCGGGGGAGGACACACTCAGATGTCCTCCACCCAAGGGGCCCTCCTGGGCTATGGCTCCCCAAGGCAAAAATAATAAAAGTAACACTGAAAGCAGGTGCTTTCCCCACAGCCCCCACAGAGGGGTATTCTGTGTTTGTGTCAGTCAGGGGAGACTCATCCGAGAAGAGACAGCTCATCGCACTACCTGACTTAACCAGGGAGGAACTTTCCAGTCCATTTCTTAAAAATTCTTATCCCTATGACCTCGTGCAAATAAGACCTGCAGAAAAGTTGTCCCGGTCCACTGTCACTGACAGCAGGTGGGCTAGTGGCTCTTCCAGGATGGGGAGTTTGAGGGATGTGCCCTGACTGTGTCTGGCCCTGTTCCCATATGCATGGGGGGCTTAGAGGAGCAGCAGCCAACACACGGCCATGCCCAGTGGAAACGTGAAGATGGAAGAGGAGGGTTGCAAGGAAGGGGGAGCCCCAGGAGGAAATGTCGCTAGTGTAATCTAACTCATTATTTAAAGTGTGTGTGATTGTGTGCATGCATATAGCCAAAATTGGGAGAACTTATGCCAAAAACTACTGCCAATGATACAAACTAAAGCTGTCCCCCTTAATTTAAAGGAAGGCATCAGAGCAGGACACTTCTCACTTCTTTTCTGGATTTGAACCCAGAATTTCTGGGGGCAGCCCTGCCTGTGAGTCCAGGGATGGGCTGCCTCTCCATCTCCTGGTGGGGTCACCAGGGCACCCCCAGTCCTGCACAGCTAAGGCCTCCCGTTCCCTTTGAGCTGTCCCTCAGTCAGCCTGCACCAGGTGTGCTTAGGGACACAAGGTTTAGATGCCAGCCAGCTTCAGGGCCACAGACAGGCACAGTCACCATGAAAGTGGTAGGGAGGCAATCACCAAGCTGTCCTAATCCCACAAGGTGGTTCAGGAGTCCAGACTCAGAGGCCGTGTGCCCCTGCAAATGTGTCTCAACTGACTCCATGCTGCCTCTCCGACTCTCTACTTCCTAAAGTGAAAAAGGAAGACATAGACCTGTCTTGCCAGGATGTTGTGAAGAGTAAAGACCCACGTGGGGGCTTCTCAGCAGCCTGTCACACAGCCACCTGGAAGATAGAGCCCAGGGTTGATGCAGTGAGGGTGCTGGTGGCACGTCTGGTCTTCTGAGATACTCACACGGCGGGTCCTGGAAACTCAGCCTGGATACCCAATGCCCCGCATCACTCCGGAGCCAGACCCAGCTAAGGACAAACCACCTTCCCACGAGACAGATTCAGACATGCCCCTCCCTGGGGCACATGCAGCCAAGTGCACAGTATTGTGAGTAAACATCCCCAGTGCCCAGGAAGCAGGGTCAGCCTCCCCAGGGGAAGTGTGTGGGTGCAGGTCGGGGCCCCCAAAAGAGGAAGTGCCTGTGGGGCCTGGTAGAGACCATAGGCAGAAGAGAGTGCCAATAAGCCCAGGTGTCCGTGGAAGGATTTCCAAACTGAAGAGGGGCACCCCTGGCCTACCTCTCACTCCCAGAGTGGACACTGCTGCTCCCCATTTATCTCTGTCCCTTCTCAGGGACACCTGAGCCAACACCAGGCATGAGAACAAACGTTGCTTCCTAATCTGCTGTGCTGAGCCAAGGTCTAAAATATCAGCCTCTAAGCTCTGCCGGGTTTAGCTTGCTGGGGGGCCCTCCCCTGCAGAGCCGACCAGCATCCGGGATACCCAGCCGGGGTCCTACTTCTTGGAAAGCCCTGCCCTCAGGCAGGAGACCCATGTGGGCGTCCAGAGGACGATCCCCTCGGCCTGAGCTCAGTGGCCGCACTGAAGTTGCTCTCCCAGGGCCAGGAGAGCAAAGTCCCCGGGGAAGATTCATCAGCCACACTCAGTCAGAGCCAGTCATGGGCAGCCTGCCAAACAGGGGACAACTCAGAAGGAGCAGGCCCACAGGTGAGGCCAAGAGGCAGCTCGCAGGGAGCTGGAGGGAGGGGGAGCAGCCCACTGAGTCCCAGCCGGCACTGAGAGGGGTGGGAAGACCTCACAGCAGCCTAGAGAGCAACAATTTAAAGACCCCAAGGATCTGACGCATAAGCAGCCCAGGGATCACCTCTGGGATGTGCATTTAACCCCAGGATAGGAGTGGAAGGGAACTGTGTGTGCAGGGGGAGTATCAACCACGAAAAGGATGAAATCCTGTCATTTGCAGCAACGCAGATGGAACTGGAAGTCACTGTGTTTGGTGGACAAGCACAGAAAGGTGAATATCACTTGCTCTCGCTCACGCGTGGGGCTACAAGTGGATCACAGGAAGGCAGAGAGCAGACTGATGGTTCCCAGAGGCCAGGAAGGGTGAGGGTGGGGATGGGAGAGGCTGAGTAACAGGTGCACATACACAGTGTGATAAATGTGGTAACACCGACACCTGGATAGATCAGCAGGGTGATGCCAGTTTGCAAATAATCTATGGTGTATTTCAAAGTAGCTAGAAAAGAAAAATCAGACTCTTTCTAGAATCAAGAAAAAACAGATATTTAAAGTGATAGCTATCCCAATTACCCTGATCTGATCTTCGCACATTATGTAAATGTTTGTAATTATCACATGTACCTCCCCAAATATATACGTCTATTGTGTATCAATTTAAAAAGCCGGCTCGGCGCCTGTGGCTCAAGTGGCTAAGGCGCCGGCCACGTACACCCAAGGTGGCGGGTTCAAATCCAGCCGGGCCCGCCAAACAACAACGACGGCTGCAACCAAAAAAAAAAAATAGCCAGGCGTTGTATGGGCGCCTGTGGTCCCAGCTACTTGGGAGGCAGAGGCAGGAGACTCGCTTGAGCCCAGGAGTTGGAGGTTGCTGTGAGCTGAGATGCCATGGCACTCTACCCAGGGGGACAGCTTGAGGCTCCTGTCTCAAAAAAAAAAAAAAAAAAAAATTTAAAAAGCCCAGTATGACCGACCACTGAAGAGAGGGTTCCATAGGCTCCTCCATCACCCAGGGAGGGTGTCCGGGTTGAGGGAAACTCTTGGCTCTAATTGGCACATCCCCGGAAGGAGTGCGGCCCCAGGGCAGAGAGCCCTTACAGAGCGGTGCCACACTAGAATCCTCAAGGATTTGCAGGAGACCCAGAGGCTTCTGGCCACAGTGAAATCCAGGAGCAGCTGTTGCACAAAGAAATAAAAGGTTCTATTTCCTGAACCTCAGTTCCCACTCAGAGTCCCAAAGGGAAGAAGTTCATAACCAATCCCAAAAGGGATTTCTCAGCCAGAAAGCTCAATCTTGTTTCCGGACAAGTCTGGCCATTTATAAACAGACTGGTTATGAGTTTTCTGGAACAGAGTTTCATCACTTACCTTTCTCAGGGTCTAAAAGCAGAGAGAAGTTGTCTGGGCTCCTCAGTCTCACAGTGACGGCCCCGCTTATCCCTTCACTCTGTCAAACGTCTGGCTGATTCGACCTACGTGAGTGTCCTAAGCTCTCCATCTCTGGCCTGCTTGGACCAGGAAGCAGCTCCTAGATTTTGTTTTTTCCACTGAAAACAAAACTGCTGGGAAGTGGCGCAGGGCCAAGCAGGGCTGCCTCTCCACCTGGGCCTGAGTCCCACCGTTAATCCTTCTCAGGCTTATCTGCCCTAACCCAGCTGACGGCAGCCTCCTCTGAGAGCTGAACCACAGAACAGGGATCTCAACCCCAAACCACTGAACCTCACTTTCTGGGGGTAGACAGGGGCACCCTCATTGCTCAGTGCAGGGGTGAGCTGAGCAGCAATGTGTGATCCCTGGCGTGTGGTACTGAGAGTGGAAGGCCAGTCCCACAGATGGCCAATCTGGGTGACCTGTCAAGGCAGAGTATGGCCTGAAGACAGGCCACCACCACAGGCTTTGGACAATACCACCTGCAGGCAACTGGCCCCACGGTGCCTTTTCCAGAGGGTTCTATGTTTGCTGTACTTGGCCCCATGGAAGGCAGCCCAGCTGGGCCTTGCATGGATTCCCAGGAGGAGGAGGGTGCCGTGTTCCCCCATCAGGGGTGTCACTGCCCCTCTCATCTGCCCAGCAGTCACCGTGGCTCACACAGGTGTGACTTGGCTCCCAGGCCCTTAGGGACTTTCACACCCCAACCCTGCTCCCAAAGGGAGGGACAGTGAGACCCTGGAGCCCAACGGGGCAGGGTGAGGGAGGGGAGGAGGTCACCCCAGCTTCTTCCTCCACTGTGGCTGTGTGAACCTTCTCTCCACCATTTCAGGCTGGCTGCCACACCCCATTCTGAATCAGCTGGCCCCTCAAAGCCATGTCTAGAGATGGGCTCTCTGTCAGCTGGGGGAACCCCAACAACACCCACCTCCTCTACCCTAGGCAGTGTTGGGGCAGACAGGGGAGGGTGCAGAGCCAGGGACACTTGGGAGAGACAGGGGCTTCCAAGGCCCCCAGCCCAATTCTCCTCACAGGAGTGGGCCCTGGCCCTCACCCCCGGCAAAGCCTCCAAAAACCTGTGCTCAGGGCCAGAGGAGGGACCGCCGGCCATGCGCCCACACTGCGCTGAGTGAATAGGACCAGTACAGCCGATGCTCCGCTGGTGTGAGCAGAGGGGTGTCCCCTGATAGTCTGCTGGTGTGAGCAGAAGGGTGGCCCCTGATAGTTCATGGTGGGAGCAGAGGGGTGGCCCCTGATAGTCCTAAGCAGAGGGGTATCCCCTGATAGTCTGCTGGTGTGAGCAGAGGGGTGTCCCTTGATAGTCCTAAGCAGATGGGTGTCCCCTGATAGTCCATGGTGTGAGCAGAGGGATGGCCCCTGATATTCTGCTGGTGTGAGCAGAGGGGTGGCCCCTGATATTCTGCTGGTGTGAGCAGAGGGGTGGCCCCTGATAGTCTGCTGGTGTGAGCAGAGGGGTGGCCCCTGATAGTCCTAAGCAGAGAGGTGTCCCCTGATAGTCTGCTGGGATGAACAGAGGGGTGTCCCCTGATAGTCCATGATGTGAGCAGAGGGGTGGCCACTGATAGTCCTAAGCAGAGAGGTGTCCCCTGATAGTCTGCTGGGGTGAACAGAGGGGTGTCCCCTGATAGTCCATGATGTGAGCAGAGGGGTGGCCACTGATATTCTGCTGGTGTGAGCAGAGGAGTGGCCCCTGATAGTCCTAAGTAGAGGGGTGGCCCCTGAGAGTCTGCTGGTATGAGCAGAGGGGTATCCCCTGATGGTCCTAAGTAGAGGGGTGGCCCCTTTCCAATCCAAGCTTCCTGAGAGTAGTCAGAATAGGTCAGCTCTGGTTGTGGCCAGGGGACTTTCTCCAGAGGAGCAGCAGCAAACACCAGAGCCCCTTCCTGGGACACACCACAGGTCAGCAGTGGTGGGGGACGGGGGCGGGGCAGACCAGAAGGTCAGACCCCATGGCGTGTCTGCCCCATGGACTCGGGGGTGGAAGACTCTGCCCATGACCTCTTTTCGGAGAGGAGTCAGAGCTGCCATGAGAAGTTCAAGGCAATGCTTCGACCCCCGTGACCTAAGCCACACTCTGACCGGAGGCCCATAACGCCGGAGCGTCCACCGCAGCCTGAGAGCTCCAAGGCTCGGGGACCGCAGGTGTCCTGGCGGCGGTGGAACTACATCGCACATGTAAGGAAAGACTTCAGGGACTGGATCAAAAGCCAGATTTCATGCGAAGGGGCTGGTGTGCTTCTGTTATAGCAGTTTATGATTCTGTATTCCAAGAAGTTCAAGAGGTGCATGAAACGACTATTTCCTGTCGTCCAGGAAAAAACAAAAGCAAAGCCTGCGTGACAAGGCGTGGGACACCGGCAAGGAGGGGACCTCCCAGCCTCCTCCGCCGCCCCATCCGTGAAGGCTTCTTTTAGGCCAGTGTGTGCTGCGGCTATGCAGCCCCACCCACGTGCACCCCACCCACTCACCCCCAAACCGTGCGCACCTCCACCCCTACGCACTCCACCCATGCGCACACCCACCCGCACTCCGCAGACACAGAGAGCAGCAGTGGTGGCTCAGATATGGGATATCGCACGTGAGGCCAGGCACACAGCCTGGCCTCTGCAGCAGCCCCCACACGGCCTGGCACCACGGTGCGCAAGTCGGAGGGAGCACGTGGCCACCAGGTCCTCACAAGATGAGAGCTTCGCCCGCGCAGGTTCCCTCAGCGGCTGGTGCGACCACATCCGCGTTTCAGGGAAAGCTGGGGGCTGCAGATTTGAGGGCCAAGTTGGGGAGCCCTAAAGTCCTGAGCGCGAGTCTGCTCTGAGTGGATGACCCATAGCTGCCTCTCCAGAAAGAAGACCTGATGGGTTTGGAAAGCAGGCTCTGATTTAATTTCATACGTAAAAAGGGCCTGAGATTTCTTTTCTTTTCTTTTTTCCTTTCAGATTAATATGAGGGTACAAATGACCAGGTTCCAGCGTTTGCCTTTGTTAGGTAGGTCCCTGTTGTGGGCCTAGGAGGAGTGCCAGACCCCCGACCCCGTGCGCTGCAGGTGGGAGCGCCCCACACTTCTCTTTTTTCCTCCCCCAAACCTGAATTAAAGCGAAGCTTTCTCCTGGGCCGCTGTGCATTTGTTTATCCACTGGCTTCCCATTAGTACTGAGTACACTAAATACTTGCTTTTCCATTCTTGTGATACTTTAAATAACAAAGAGAACATTCCCATTTCCATCCATGTTAATACGGAAGATGTGAAGTCTCCATCTTTCTAGGGCTGAATAGTACTCCACGGGGTACATACACCACAGCTTGTCAATCCATTCTTGTTTCCACATCTTGGTGATTGTAAATTGAGCTGCGATAAACAATCTAATGCAAATGTCCTTAGGATAAAATGATTTTTTTTCCTTTCTGGGTAGATGCCTAGTAATGGGATTGAAGGATCGAATGGAAGGTTTGTTTTGAGTTCTTTGTGGGTTCTCCGTACTGCTTTCCGAGGAGGCCGTGTTAGTTTGCAGTCCCACCAGCAGTGTAGAAGTGTTCCCCTCTCTCCACATCCACACAGGCATCTGCAGCTTTGAGACTTTGTATGTGGGCCATGCTCACTGGGGTTAGGTGATATCTCAGAGTGGCTCTGATTTGCATTTCTCTGATGATTAACCATGATGAGCATTTTCTCATGTGTTTGATGCCCATTGGTCTGTCTTCTTAAGGGCTTGCGATTTCAAAGCTAACCACCACATGCATATGTCTGAGATAAAATCTTGTGACTCACAAATGCAAACAACCAGCAAGGAGGAGCAGGGAGCTCTGAATTGCCCCGTTAAAGGCTTGTTAGTCATTTCAATTAAAAGAAAACATTACTGGGGTCCTTAAGGAGTCTGGGGACCCTATTTCTGCCGTGTCCTTCTATTGTGAAGGACCAGTTTCCACTGCGGCTGCAACACAAGTTCCTGGCCCTTACCCATGAGAGGGGAGCACAGGAGCAGCCAAACCCCACAGCCTGGGGCCTCCTCTGCCCTGAATGGGAGGCCTGGAGCTGATCCATTCCTGTGGACATCTTGACCAAAGTTGGTCACAGACGGGGGAAAACAGTTGATGTTTCCTGACAGCCATAATAGCTCCCAGCCCACCTGCTCTTCTGGGTCACGTCTTTGCCACACCTGACACTCTCATCACTCTCAAAATCTGGGTCAGTCCCCACCCTGCTCTGACCAGTCCAGTGTGGATAAAGCATGTGGCACTGGCTCCACTGGCTCTGAATCAGGTTGGCGGCTTCCACTCTGGCTCCCTTGAAGAGCCTGGTGGGGGCCAGCCTCCATGTGACACACCCCCCCCCCCAGACCCTGGCTCCAAGGAAGCCCAAGCAAGCCCCAGGGGTTCCGTTCCTTCCAGCTACCACACCAGAAACGTAGCTGGGAGCTCATGTGAAGTCCAGTCCCATGGAACTTCCCATGGGTCTGGCCTTGGCTGCCATCTGGCTGCAATCACGTGAGAGGAATGGAGCTGCCCCCTGATCACAGTCTGGCCAGACCACCACGCGACACTGAGCCACTGGCTGTGAGTGTGGTTTGACGCACAGCACTCAGAGCACAGGCAGCAGTGGACAGAGGCAGAGTGACCGGAGCAGAGAGAGCTGAGAGCAGCTTGTTTAGTGCCCAGTGTGGGTACCTGGGCTCCTGCCCAGGGAAGCGTTTTGAGGAAAGACCATGCAGATGTCTTCCCCGTCCCCCCTTCCACACTCACAGTGACTAGCAGTGACATAAGCAGGCCTCTGCCCCGTGGTTACAGCCTCTAACCCATCTGGGAAGAAAAAACAGTGTCACAGGCGGGGCACACAGCAAGGGTGCCAGGCAGGCTGTCTTTCTTCTCCCTCCCTGCAAATTTGCAGACACTTTTCTAGTGTCAGGAGAATGAGCTTCCGAGATAGAGGCTCCAGTCCAGGAGGTATGTTGATCGTGTTTCTCTTTGTAAAGCTGCACACCTATGTCACGGAATCATAGGACATGAGGAGGAGGTGTGCACAGGCTGTACCACCTTCTAGTTACCCCAATCACGGTGTGCACCAGAGCACGGAAATTAGGTCACACCTGGACCCACTAGTGCACATCTGTAGAGCGGAACATCCTTTGTACTCTAATTTCTTCCTCCACTAAGGCTGAGTTCAGATTAATACCCTTATGGTAAGAACCCCACCTGCATTTTGTCATCATCAGAGACCGCTTGGGAGACATGAGCACCAGGGACACAGAATGAAGTGGTCTGCTGGGGCCGCACCATCGCAGTGGGGCAGGCACGGAGAGCACTGCCACTGCACACACACATCTCTTATTATGCAAATGTATAAGAGACCATGTAATTAAGTAACAATCTTCTGTGAACCATTTGACTTCACTAAGACAACTATAGTTCAGAATGAATTCCAATACTATCTATAAATGCCTCCTTTTACATTTTTATATTTCAATAATGTGTGTGTGGGTGTTATCTTCTAGTAAGAAAAGGTGACACTTTTTAGCTTCTTTACTAGATTATATATAAGACCAATGAGCGTTGTTTTGAATGAAATGTAGACATAATCCACATGCTATAACCCGCACATATTAAGGCGCACAATTTAGTAAGTCTATAACAAGTGCAGGCACTGTGAAATCCTCACTGCAATCAGGGTAATAAGCCGGAGCACACACCCCACGCGGTTCCTCACGCCCCCCTATAACCTCTCCCTCCAGCAGCTCCCTCCTGGACACAGAAGGCTATTTATTAGCATCTACACGGAATCCTAGAGAATGTATTTATATTCTTTGTGGGGAGAATGAGTCTGGATTCTTTCACCTAGCACAATGAGTTTGAGGTTCGAGCAGGAGGTTGTGATCATGGTCCACGCCTGTTTACTGCTGAGCAGGATTCCGTGTCATGCATGCACTGCAGCCCGTGTCCACCCCTCACCTGCTGCTGGATGTTGGCACTCACCACTTCTGGCTGGTATAAACAGAGCTACTAGGAATACTGGCATATCCTTTCTCTTAGGTAAATGTATTACATGAGAGTGGAATGGCTGGGTTACACGGAGACGTAGGTTTTCATATCTAAGGGACCGATGAGCCTCTGTCTAACGTGTTTCCACTCTAATGGGCCTCCCTTTGCTCCCCCCTCGCCAGCACAGGTGCAGCCGACAGGTGTAATTTAGGCACTAGCTGTGTAGTGTGCTGCGTGGTAGTTCATGGTAGCATTCCTCTAATAACTAATGATACTGTTGAGAATCTCTGCATGTGCTGCTTATCATCTGTTTGTATCTTTGTGAAGAGTCTATTTCATTTCTTGCCCCTTTTTAAGCTGTTTGATGAGAATTCTTCGTACATTCTACATGCCAATCCTCTTTCATTCTAATTTTAGAAATATTATGTAGTGTGTCTTTTTATTTTAACAGTGTATCTCAACGAGCAGAGTTATTAAGTTTGATACGTTCCAGTTTATTGATATTTTTCTTCTATGGATTATCTTTTTGGTATAAAATATCAGGAATCTTTGGCATGATTCAAGATTACTACATTTCTTCTAGAGGATTTATAGTCTTAGATTTTACTTATAGATCTGTGATTTTTTATTTTATTTTATTTTTTTTTTTGCAGTTTTTGGTTGGGGCTGGATTTGAACCTACCACCTCCGGCATATGGGGCTAGCGCCCTGCTCCTTTGAGCCACAGGCACTGCCCAGTGTGATCTATTCTAAGTTAACTTTTCTGTATGATGTGAGATATTGACTTGGACTCATTTTTCTTTTGTACGTGGACATGAAATTATCCCAGTATTGTTTATAGAAGACGATTCCTTTTTCTCTGACTTCATTTTTGGACATTTGTCCAAGTCAATTGACCGTGTATGTGTGTCAGTTCCCCAAATGTATTCTTCCTCTTCAAAGTTGTTCTATTATTTTAGCTGCCTACAATTTCCACATGAATTTGAAAATGAAGTTGTCAATTTAAAAAGACAAAACAGCCTGGGATGTTTATTAGGATTACATGAACCAACGGATCAATTTGGAGAAGGCTGTCTTGTCTTCTGATCCGCAGACACAATGTCTCTTTCAGTTTGTTTAGTTCTTCTTTAACTTTTTGGCATGTGGGCATTGTACAGCTTTGCTCGGTTTCATCCCTAAACATTTTATATTTTGATGCTATTATAAACGGCAATTTTTAAAATGGCAATTTCTGGTTGTTGCTAGTATATAAAAATACAATTGATTTTTGCATATAGATTCTTTCCAAATGGATGGTTTTGGAGTTGTTTGTTTGTTTTGTTTGGGGGGTTTGTTTTGTTTTGTTTTGTTTTTGACACAGGGTCTTGCTCTGTTTTGCCCAGGCTGCAGTGCAATGGTGCAATCACAGGTCACCGTAACCTCCAAGTCTAAGCCAAAGTGATCCTCTCACCTCAGTCTCCCAAGGAGCTGGGACGATAGCTGTCCAGGGCCACTTTGCCCTATTGGGCAGGCAAAGCCTTCCTGAGCACCCAGAGCCCTCATGCTGGTGTGCTGGGAGCTGCTCCCAGCCCTGTGAGAGCTGCAGGGACGGTTTCCTCTAATCCTCTTGCGTGATTCTTCCCTTGGCTTCTATAGTCGTATCACACACATGCTAGTCAAAATTCAGTGTAAGCCTTGAGAGGAATATCTACAGATTTCTAGATGACTCTTTCTGTATCTCCATCCATGCCACTCTGCCCTGCGAGTTCTGCCCACATCCACCTCTGCAAACTCTCAGCTCTCTCTCATCCTCCAGAGACTCTCGAGTCCTCCTGCGCCCCCACAGACACCACCAGGCACTCCCCAGGCAGCGGGCAGGTACGACCTTGGTCCAGCTGGCCCAGTTCTCACCTCTCAGGGATCACTGTCCATCACTGACTCACATCAGCATCCTGCCCACAACAGAGCTCTGTGGCGTTAAGACAATCCCAGATAAATCCACACAATTAACAGTAAGGCGTCTTCCTCAGAGGTGATGTTAAATGCAATAAGTTAATGTTTTTAGGTAAAATTACACAAGTTGATGATATATTTATTATTTTTAATATAAAAATGTCACTGTCTTCATTTACGTAAACCCTGATTTACTTACGTAATCAGAAAGTGCTGTTTTTATAGATTTAGAGTGTCTACTAATCAGATTAACAAATCACCTGCTCATTGTTCAGGATAGAGGAGGTCTAAAATAAAAATGTCTGAAGAAGAAAATAAAAGTACCTGGTGATCTTGGCCCAAGGTACCATTCCATCCAGTTTTGTGAGCCTCTATTTATAAATATACTCGTAAAATTATAATACTGTTCAATATATTTATTTTTTCCACACAACATATTTTTGGCTTTTTCTTATGCTATTTAACATACATTTAAGTATAATTTAATTCTTGTATTAAATTCAATAGTTTATTTCTGGTTGGTCTCAGTTCCTCACACTTATAATAGTGACACTCTGGGAGGCTGAGGGGGGAGGATCCCTTGAGCTCAGAAGTTTGAGTTTGAGGCCAGTCTGAGCAAGACCCTATCTCTACTAAAAATAGAAAAATTTGCAGGGCTTGGTGGCGAGTGCCTGTAGTCCCAGCTACTTGCAAGGCTGAGGCAGGAGGATCTCTTAAGCCCAGGAGTTTGAGGTTGCTGTGAGCTATGATGCCACAGCACTATAGCCAAGGTGACAGAGTAAGACTCTGTCTCAAAAAAAAACAAAACAAAAAGTTTACTTCTTCTCTTCTCTACTCCAGACAGACAGTTTTTTAGCTATTTCACTCTTCTAAATCTAAGAATTAATGAAACTTTTGTCTTGTACGTAAGTTGTGTCCATTACACAGATTTTGTCCCTTGGAGATAATCAATGCTCTTGTACCAGAAATGAATGAGACTGAGCCGTTGATGTTCATGGCAAGCTGGGGGCGAGAGGGTGTCTGTTATGATTCCACCTTACAGAAGAGAAAACCAGCTTAGAGGTTCATGGAGTCGGGAAGCCTGGAGAGAGTCCTGGTGTTTGTCCCTAGTCTCCCATCACTTTTCACCTTAAAAGTGCTCCTTGTTCTCCTCCCAGACACTCTGCGCTCTCAGAGACAAGTTAAGGGGTTCCCTGTGTCTCCAGTGCCCTGTCCCTCAGCTCCTCCTGAGACCTCATCAGAACCACCTTTGCCGTCTATATTTCCACCAACACTCGGTCCTGCTCCCAGCCACTCAGAGCGCCTCTGGAGGACACAGGCTCTGCCTCCAGCTCCCCTCGCCAAGCCCACATGGTGTGGCCCTGACCGCCCCAGCTGCCCCTCCAGACTCTCTCAGCCTCGGACCTGGCTCCACACTCAGGATGTGGTCCCCATTTCCCAGGACCAACCTCTCAGTCTGTTCAGGCTGCTGTAACAAAAATACAAGAGATGGGGTAGTTTATAAAGAAAAGAGTTTGTTTCTTGTACTTCCGGATTCTGGTAAAGCTGATGAAGACTGTGGTCTGCTGTGCAGATGGGTCCTCTTGCTGCGTCCTCGAGTGACAGAGGGATGAATGCCATGTCCTCTCAGGATGGATGGAGTGGGGGTGGGGGGGCACCGGGGGAGTTCTCTCTCTCTCCAGCCCTTGCAGCCCACAGGTGAGGCAGAGCCAGCAAGGCCTCCCCCCTCCCCCCAGCCTCACATCTTCATGGCACCACCGTGGGCTCCATGTTCCAGCACATGGATTTAGAGGGACACGTAAATTCAAACCACAGCAGTAGGATAAAACAGTCCAACCTACTGTTGTGGGGTTGGTTATTGTTACTGTTAGTTTTTACTTAGGATTTGACACCCTCTGACTGTTGCATCATTTTTCAAATTCTAGTTTCATAACTGCTTTCATCTCCTTTAATGCTTCGGTTGGTTCCCCATCCTTGTTCTTGGAGACGGATTGTGTGATATGAAGCATCGGCTTCCTAGAGCTTCGAAAGGGTTCTCGCCTTTGCTGTCTGGGCCCTCGGCATCTCTGGAGGTGACTGTGCCGTAGAAGGTATAAGATAGACGTCATCAAGAGTTGAGTTTTCACAATCTCTCATTTTTAGTATTTTTTTACTCTCTTTTTCAGAAAAGCCTTCACACTTTCCAAGTGTGATAGCACATTTCTCTGCATAACAGTCTCATTTTTTAAAGACCTGGGGCCCTGCTGAGACTCTGCCCTCACCCCTTCCTCATTTCCAGTTTCTGTGCTCTCTCCTCCCTGTGATGCAGTGTGTGTCTAAGTCAACACAGATTATGTTGGATTTACCTAATTCTGCTAAGCTTTTCCTAAATTACTAATTTCCACCTTCCTTTTTATTAATCTGTTCCTCTTATTTCTTAGATTTAGGTTTCTGGCTAAGTTTTCTTACCAGCTCTTGAGTTGAGTGCACAGATAAAAGTGTACATCAAAAATGTAATTGGGAAATATTTGTAAAATTAAAAATACAGTGACATCACTGTACCCCATGACTACATTAATGTACACAGCTATGATTTAATTAAAAAATATGGTCACATGATAAGTAAAAATAAATGTGAGTCCTCAAAATTAAATTACTTAGAAAATCATAATTCTGTCAATTTTTGTGATAGTTCCTGTGGGGCTTCGTGGTCCAGGAGTATGACTGTGTTCATCTGTTTTAACTGTGTTTCCCTTGTGTGTGTTCTGCTATGAACATGATCTTAAGTAAAAAATCAGTGAAATTTGAAAGGAAGGTGTAGTTTCTGATTATAAGATTAAAAAGTTTGGAATAATGATAGCTCTCACTGTGGTCATATTCTAATAACACATATTTTACGTTCCAAGTGTCATTATAGTACTTTATGTGGATTTTCTTGTTTAATTTTGTTGGCATGTCAGTCCCTTAAAACAGGCGTTTTCCTGCTCACCCTGGCAGTGCGGAAGCTGAGAGTCAGCGGCAGGCGGCACGGCCAAGCTCTCACATCGGGAAGCAGAGTTCAACTCGTCTGACTACAAAGCTCTCTCTACCGTACCCCAATGGATACCACTGGGATCATATTCACGTTCCAAAGATGTTTGTTTCTGTCTCCCTTATTTCTGTGCAACTCAGTGAGTTTCCTTAAATCTCCCACCTGTTGTTTGAAGCCCTCTCCTTTGTGTTTTTAATACATTCTGCTTTGTGGCTGTGACAGCAGGTGCAGACCACGCCCACGTGGCACCCAGGTCAGCAACACCAGGATGTGTGACAGGGTGGCATCCCCAGGGACACCTTCCAACAGGCTTGGGGACAGTGAACAGCCCAGTACCACCCTCCTGGACTTGTCAGGATCCATGGTTGCCATTGTTGCCCTCAGTCAGTCTGTCTGTCTGTCTGTGTTTCTCTTTCCACACACACACACACATATATATGAACAGGATGCTAGGTGTAGGTACTGGCAGGTGCATTAGTGTGTGATCAAGGTTTCAAAGGTAAAGATGCTCAGATGCTGGCCAGGGAAGAATGTTCTGGAAGACCAAATGCAAAGCAAGACCACAAGCCTGTCCAGGTGTATGCAGTGTAAGCCCCAGGGGGGTGCGATGACCACCAAGGCCAGTAGGGTTGTTACGGTGTGGGTAAAGCCACCACCAATGAATAACCTTTAAAATGCCAGTAGGAGGCCTTTATCTAGGCCGTGGGCGGCCGCCCTCGTAAGTGAGGAGAGCAGCCCCGACCAGGGTTAACATACGGCTTTTGCAGGTTGGATGACACAGCAAGTAAGTGGCCGGACCCCACAACCAGCCTGTACGGCACTTGCGGCTACTTGGTTAAGCAAAATAGCTAGATACAAACACATTTTTAACATCAGTGGGGTCAGCATGACCTTATCCTGCCTCTGTGTGCACCGTGAAGTCAGCAAGGCCTTGTCTCGTGTGTGTTCTTCAAGGCCTCATCCCGTGTGTCCCTGCTCAGCCTCCCCTCCCATCCCTGTTTCCTAGGGAAGGGGAATGGGGGAGCTGGGCCCCTGGCCCACCAGGCCACCATTTCAGGGTCAGTGAGGGCAGGCAGAGTGGGGGTCCAGGGCAGGGATTTGGGGAAGGGTGGGTTGGGCGTCGAGTCAGCCCAGGGTGGGTGCCAGTGGCACGAGTGCACGTAGGCCTACATGGTTTGGGCTCCTGGTATAGACTGTGGGACACAGGTGGGGGTGGACAATAGATCTGGGGGACGGGAGGGGCTGTACTCAGCCCTGGTCAGTTTCCTCCCAGACCAGTCTCAAGGCACAGGTGGCCAGTGGGTCACCACAGGGGCATAGCATTGCTCAAACATGTCCCTGGAGCCTGTCTCGGCCCAAAGGACCAGGGCTTTCCACTCCCCAGGCCATGTCCTTGTCCCTCCGTGCAGCGCTGTCAACTGGGGGGATCGTCACTAAGGCTCCATGCCATGCGTGCCGTGTCTGCTCCCAGAGCACAGGGCAGGGCTCAGCCCACACAGCAAATGCAGAAGCAGCCGTGGCCTCCACCAGCCTCAGCCTGAAAGTGCGTTGCTCTTCTCCTCAGGCCTCCTGGGGAGTCTTGCTTGTTGGTGTCTGTCTGTTTGTTTTCACTATTCTAAAAACCATCTATTAGGCGTTGGAGGAGGAAAACAATGTAATGAAACTCGACTCCACTTCCCGAGCTGGAAACCCATTGCCATTTCTCTTAGAATCATTTGTTAAGGTGTATGTTTTTATTGGATTTTGATTCAACTTGTAGACAGAGCTTAAAAGTTTTTATTTTCCTTTGAGTTACTGAGACACTCAGTTTCACAAATCCCCCTGGGCTATTTGACCACACTGATGGCTTATTTTTTCCTCCAGTAAATTCTGATTCTCTCAATTGCATAAGTTTCAGAGACAGCCAGGACTCTCTCCCTTGCTCCTCAAGAAGCAAAGACCCAGGAGCTCAGGATGCCGGGAGGCAGGGCAGGTGTGGGCATAGGTGTGGGCCTGGACCTGGGCCCAGACCTTCCTGCCTTCCTCCCATCTGCCCACCTGACATGCCCTGGGAAATCATCCCAGCCCACACTCAGAGGCTCTGTCCTCAGCAAACGGATAGTGCCCAGGATGCCATGATATTGGAGTTGTTCTCTGGGGGTTGAACTGTAGGCTTTTCGTTTGTTTGCTTGTATAACATTCTAGATGCTAATTCTTCATGAGATAGCTGATTTGCAAACATCTTTCTCCCAGTCAGTGGATTTCTCTTTACTCCATTGGTAGAGTCATTTCATTCATAAAAGGTTTTAATTTTTATGTGGCCCAGTTTATCTACTTTTTCTTACGTTGCCTACACATTTGGTGTCACAGTCAAGAAATCATTGTCAAATCAGATGCCACAAATTCAAGGGTGTCCAAAAGTTTGGCTACTTACTCTGGGCCACATTGGAAAAAGAATTGTCTGGAGCTACACATAAATACACAAACACCTGACCTGGGCCTGGGGGCTCACGTCTATAATTCCAGAACTCTGGGAGGCTGAGACAGGTGAATTGATTGAGCTCAGGAGTTCAAGACCAGCCTAAGCAAGAACAAGACCCTGTCTCTAGAAAAAATGGCCAGGCATTGTGGCAGGCACCTGTAGTCCCAGGTACTTAGGAGGCTGAGGTATATGGATCACTTGAGTCCAAGAGTTTGAGGTTGCTGTGAGCTGTGATGCCACAGAACTCTACCCGGGGTGACAAAGCAAGACTGTCTCATTAAATAAATAAATAAATAAATACACAAACACTATGGAAAGCTGATAAACACAGTAAAATTCCGTGCATAATTTTTGTGATATCCACCACCACACATAAGCAAAAGATCCTCACCCCACATAATCATCCTACTTCTGCAGTGGCCTGTTCAGAGAGTCTTTAATCTTTTCTTTTATTTCAGGTTAATATGAGGTTGCAAACTAGGTTACAATGTTTACATTTATCAGGTAAGATTCCTGTCACAGCTGCGCCCCTCACCCAGCAGGTGTGCCACGTCCCTTACATTGTGCCCATTAGGTGGGAGCACCTCAATCTCCCTCCCTCCTCCCCCTCTTCCCTCGCTGCTTCCCTCTCCCCCAACCTGAACTGATCTGAGTTTTTCTCTTAAGTGGACGTGTGTTAGATCGTCTACTGGCTTCATGTTAGTATTGAGTACATTGGATATTTGCTTTTCCATTCTCATGATACTTTACTAAGAAGAATGTGTTTCAACTCCATCCAGGTTAGTACAAAAGACATAAAGTCTCCATCTTTTATGGGCAAATAGTATTTCATGGTATACTTATGCCATGGTTTGTTAATCCATTCACGGGTTGCTGGGTACTTAGGTTGTTTCTTGGCAATTAAGTGAGTTGTGATAAACAATCTAGTGAAAGTGTCCTGATGATAAAATGATTTTTTTTCTTCTGAGTAGATGCCTGGTAATGGCATTGCAGGATCAAATGGGAGGTCTATTTTGAGTTCTTTGAGGAGTCTCCATACCTCCATATTTACCTGGTTGGAGTTGAAATACATCATCATTAGTAAAGTATTGCAAGGATGGGAAGATGAATGACCAATGTACTCCATAGTAATATAAAATCAATATATAAACAATTACATGCTTATAAGAATGTTTAAACACAAAGATAGTTTGGGCGTAGAGGGAGGGGGAGGGAAGAGGAGTGGGGGAAGGATGTTTGGCAGAAGGAGGGAGGGCATGAGATGGGATCTCACCTAAAGTGCACATTGTGAGGGTGTATAACACATTGCCCAGGTGAAGGGCTCTTCTACAAATGGAACTTTATCCTGGAAGTGAGAACAATTAAAAATTGTACCCTCATATTAATTTGAAATAAAAATAAAATAAAATGATCAAGCAGGTCCAAGTTTGAAATTGCTAAAATAGAAAACATGCATACCTCAGTAATAAAATGTCCCTTTTGATATTTTTTATCATAAAAGTAAAAGAAAAGTGAGCAACATAAAACTAGTGGGATATTTGACATTGTATTTGATGCATTACTTTGCGTTGCTACTTTGATGTGAGCACCTTGAGAACTCACAGGGAATTCCAGCTGCTTCTATCAAACCAGATGCTGATGCATGAAACTAATGTAACAGCATCTGGTTTGATGGAAGCAGCTGGAATTCTCTGTGAGTTCTCAAGGTGCTCACCAGATATTTTAGTTCTAATTTTACTGTTAATGTGCTTCATTCTTGAAAATAGTTGCCCACAAATGCAGGTGCTACCAGAAAGCAATGACATGAACAAGTGATTTTGAAGTAAGGAACATTTGTCTCTGGGAAGACAGGACCTATGAAAGTCCAGTAAAGAGATGTGATCAGGGTGGTGCCCGTGGCTCACTGAGTAGGGCACTGGCCCCATATACAGAGGGTGGTGGGTTCAAACCCAGCCCTGGCCAAACTGCAACAAAATAGCAGTGTTGTGGCAGGCACCTGTAGTCCCAGCTACTCGGGAGACTGAGGCAAGAGAATTGCCTAAGCCCAGGAGTTGGAGGTTGTTATGAGCTGTGTGATTCCATGGAAGTTTACTGAGGGCAATAGAGTGATATTCTGTCTCTACAAAAAAAAAAAAGAGAAAGAGAAAGACGCGATCAATTTTTTCTCTAAGGTGAGTTTCAGATTACAGCTCTGTGTATTTTATTTGAAAACTGACATGAGGAAGGTAAGATGGCAGACTTCAGCCAGCTTTCCACAGAGGTTCCTGTCCAGAAGGAGAGTTAAAAGACAGAAGTTTAGCAAGTAAGCCAATTGTGTGGAGCTGAGTCAAGAGAGAAGGTTGAAGAACACATATCAACCATGCTGAGGCAAGCTGCGACACTAAAGATACAAACAAAAGGTATTGAATCCATCACCAAGCAGAAAGAGTCCCCTCCACCATGAGAAGGGCTCACAGTAAACTCCATACAAACAAGTGAGCAGAGAGTTCAGATGTCCTCCCATTCCATCCCACAGTAGAGACCCTCTAAAAATGGGACCTCCTACCCATGCTAGTGTGCCATGGCACTCTCCTGCCAGGCATAAAATTGAATAAAACTGTATATATTCTCTACCTGCAACTCTGAACACCCAGCACTCCCCTCCACACTTGCCTTGAGGTCTGGAAGTCTGTCCCCCATGGAGTCCAGATTCTTGGGCATTTTCTTGAGAGGTATGGACAGGGGAAGGGCCCTTGCTCAGCTGTGCTGATTCTGTGGCACAGGAGTAAGGAGAGGACAGTCAGCTGAGAGGGAACCATATGGGAGCAGGAGCAGTGGTGGTGCCCCCAGGCATAGAACAACAGCAGCATGGGAACAATAAGGCTCACACCCCTGGAGCAGCTATCCCAGACAGACACACCCTGTCTCTCTATGGAACCATAGGAAGCCAGGCACCTTCTCTGGTGGCAGCTACTGGCGGACAGATCTGGGACATGAGTAAAGGAGCGCAGAGACTAGAATACATGTGTGCAGAGCCAGGAGACTTCTGGGGCAGGGGGGGTTGAGCCAGAGGTCTGCTTTACTAAGGCTGAGACACACCTGGCCCCCAGGGGAGCATAGCTGAGACAAAGGTGAGCAGGCAGAGGCAGGAACTGACAACTCAGTGTGAGCTCCAACTGCTTGCCACTGCCCAGAACTGAGTCATGGTTTCTGTCACCTCAAGCAGTGTCTGATAACCAGGACAGAAACAAACTCTGCAAAGTGTGCTGTTCTGCCAGCAACATCAATCAGGGGGCACAGCTGAAACTGAGTGAACTGCCCCACCTACATTAAGCACCCGAGGTTGTCAGGCCACACCTCCCCCTGCTGGATAGTGGCTGAGAACAGAGACTTAGCTGAGGAGCCATAGATCTCTCTCTGACTCAGGCAGGCATAAACCATTGGGCATCTGCTTATTGAGGTAAACTGTGTCACAGCCCCAGCCCCACTGGGGTTACCAGTGACTGGGTGTGACAGAGGTGCAAGGTGGGGAAGGAGGCATCAACCTTCCCAGATTAAGTTATTTGCTGGGTTGGTCCTTTTGACCTCACAAAGCACCAGAGCTAGTCATACCTGAGCTGCCAACAGACCCCTGCTATCTAGTTGCTAGAGACGCTTTGAATTCCCCCACCTGAGACCAATGCTGACTGGGACAATTGATTTGGACCTCTTGGACTGGGCCAATTCACCCAAAGACTATCCAAAGTGCTACCCTTGGTGTGTGGTTGTGGGAAGGTGTGATTTCATTTTCCAATTGTTGTCTGTGGAGGGCAGGGTGACTTAATTGCTGGTATTTCTCCACAGCTGAGACTTCAACCCAGAGTAACTGATTTACTAGGGTAGAACAGAGAGCAGCTGAAAACAAGACAGAGCGACTTAGCCTCACCAAACCAAGGAGGCCTCCAGTTTCTCAGGCCGTAGCACTAAACGGGTCCTTGGTAAAGCTCTAGGAGAAAAGTCAAATGGTATAAATTAAGCATGGGGTGGAATCAGTGGAGAAACTCTGGCAACATGAATAATCAGAGTAGACCAACCCCCCAAGGAAGGACATGGCAGATGCAACTGAAGACTCCATCCATACACGGATGGCTATGATGTCAGAAATTGAGTTTAGAGTCTGGATAGCAAATAAGATCAACAGAATGGAGGAAAGGAGGGAATTAGTATTTCAAAGAATTATTCAAAAGCTGCCTCAAGAATTCAATGATTTCAAAGATAAAATGACCAAAGATTGTGACATATTGAGGCAAGAATTTGCAGCCCTCAAGGATCTGAAAAATTCAGTAGAATCCCTTGCTTGTGTAACACAGTGGGGAAGGCAGAAGAAAGGATCTCTGACATTGAAGACAAAACTTTTGAACACGCCCAAGCACTCAAAGATGAAGAGAAATGGCAAGCAAAAATGGATCCTTCTCTCAGAGAACTCTGGAATAATTCGAAGAAAACTAATAATTTCGCCTACAGGAATCCCTGAAGGCGATGAACTTGCTTCACAAAACACAGGGGCTCTTCTTCATGAAATTATGCAAGAGAACTTTCCAGACATGCCAAGAGATTCTGAAATTCAGATAAAAGACAGTTTCAGAACCCCAGCATGACTCAACCCAAATAAGACATCTCCCAGACACATCATAATTAACTTCACTAAAATTAATATGAAAGAGAAAATTCTAAAAGCAGCCAGACATAAGAAAACCATAACCTACAAGGGGAAGAATATTAGAATGACTGCAGATCTCTCTGCTGAAACTTTTCAGGTTAGAAGAGGGTGTTCATCAACTTTTAATCTCCTAAAACAAAACAACTTTCAACCCAGGATCCTGTATCCAGCTAAACTGAGTTTCATCTATGATGGAGAAATTAAATGCTTTAATGAAATTCACATGTTGAAGAAATTTGCCATAACTAAACCAGCTCTCTAGGATATTCTCAGACCTATCCTCCATAATGACCAGTGCAATCCTCTACCACAAAAGTAAACTCACTCAGAATCTTTTGATCAAATTCCAACTTCCACAGTGGTGAAAGGATTAAAAATGTCCACCAGACTTTTGAAAAACTTGATACCCAAAATTTTACCAGGCTTATCAATATTCTCAATTAATGTGAATGGCTTAAATTGTCCTCTAAGAAGCACAGGTTGGCTGACTGGATACAAAAACTCAGGCCAGAAATCTGCCACATACAAGAATCTCATCTTACCTTAAAAGATAAATATAGACTCAGGGTGAAAGGACAGTCATCTATATTCCAGTCAAATGGAAAGCAGAAAAAAGCAGGTGTGGCAATTTTATTTGCAGATACAATAGGCTTTAAACCAACAAAAGCAACAAGGACAAGTACAGTCACTTTTTATTTGCTAAGGGTAATACTCAATATGATGAGATTTCAATTATTAATATTTATGCACCCAACCAGAATGCACCTCAATTTATAAGAGACATTCTAACAGGCATGAGCAATTTGATTTCTTCCAGCACCATCATAGTTGGAGACTTGAACACTCCTTTGGCAGTGTTGGATAGATCCTCCAATAATAAGCCGAGCAAAGAAATTTTAGATTTAAACTTAACCATCCAAAATTTGGATTTAACAGACATCTACAGAACATTTCATCCTAACAAAATTGAATACACATTTTTCTCATCAGGCAATGGAACATACTCCAAAATCGACCACATTTTAGGTCACAAGTCTAACCTCAGCAAATTTAAAAGAATAAAAATTATTACTTGCATCTTCTCAGACTATCATGGAATAAAAGTTGAACTCAGTAACAACAGGAATCTGCAGACTCATACAAAAACATGGAAGCTAAATAACCTTATCCTGAATGATAGATGAGTCAGAGATGAGATTAAGAAGGAAATTACCAAATTTTTGGAACAAAACGATAATGAAGACCTGAATTACCAGAACCTCTGGGATACCGCAAAGGCAGTCCTAAGAGGGAAATTTATAGCACCGCAAGCCTTCCTCAAGAAAACAGAAAGAGAGGAAGTTAACAACTTAATGGGACATCTCAAACAACTGGAAAAAGAAGAACATTCCAATCGCAAATCCAGCAGAAGAAAAGAAATAAACAACATTAGACCAGAATTAAATGAAATAGAAAACAAAAAGATTATACAACAGATCCAAAAAGTTGGTTTTTTGAGAAGGTCAATAAAATAGATAAACCTTTGGCCAACCTAACCAGAAAAAAAAAAGTAAAATCTCTAATTTCATCAATCATAAGTGGTAACGACAAAATAACAACAGGCCCCTTAGAAATTAAAAAAATCCTTAATGAATATTACAAGAAACTTTATTCTCAGAAATATGAAAATCTGAAGTAAATTGACCAATACTTGGAAGCACACCACCTTCCAAGACTTAGCCAGAAGGAAGTGGAAATGTTGAACAGGCCTATATCAAGTTCTGAATAACATCAACTATACAAAATTTCCCTAAAAAGAAAAGCCCAGGACCAGATGGTTTCACGTCAGAATTCTACCAAACCTTTAAAGAGGAACTAGTACCTATACTACTTAACCTTTTCCAAAATATAGAAGACAGAATACTACCCAACACAATCAATGAAGCAAACATCACCTTGATCCCCCAAACCAGGAAAAGACCCAATAAGAAAAGAAAATTATAGACCAATATCACTAATGAATATTGATGCAAAAATATTCAACAAAATTCTAACAAACAGAATCCAACAACACATCAAAAAAATTATACACCACAACCAAGTAAGTTTTATCCCAGGGTCCCAAGGCTGGTTCAACATACTTAAATCCATAAATATAATTCATCACTTAAATAAATTAAAAACAAAGACCATATGATTCTCTCAATTGATGCAGAAAAAGCTTTTGATAATATCCAGCATCCCTTCATGATCAGAACACTTAA
>NW_003852470.1:1749110-1755263 GCF_000181295.1 Otolemur garnettii | reverse complement strand
TAGTGATCAAAACAGCATGGTACTGGCACAAAAACAGAGAGGTAGATGTATGGAACAGAATAGAGAACCAACAGATGAACCCAGCTACTTACCATTATCTGATCTTTAACAAGCCAATTAAAAACATTGAGTGGGGAAAATATTTCCTATTTAACAAATAGTGCTGAGTGAACTGGCTGGTGACCTGTAGAAGATTGAAACTGGACCCACACCTTTCACCATTAACTAAGATAGACTCTCACTGGATTAAAGATTTAAATTCAAGACATGAAACTATAAAAGTATTAGAAGAAAGTGTAGAGAAAACACTTGAAGAAAACAGCCTGGGTGAAAATTTTATGAGGAGGACCCCTCGGGCAATTGAAGCAACATCAAAAATACACTACTGGGACCTGATCAAACTAAAGAGCTGCACAGCCAAGAACACAGTAAGTAAAGCAACCAGAGAGTCCTCAAAATGGGAGAAGATATTTGTAGGTTATGTCTCCAACAAAGGTTTAATAACCAGAATCCACAGAGAACTCAAGAGTATTAGCAAGAAAAGAACAAGTGATCCCATCTCAGGGTGGGCAAGGGACTTGAAGAGAAACTTCTCTGAAGAAGACAGGCGCATGACCTACAGACATATGAAAAAATGCTCACTATCATTAATCATCAGAGAAATGCAAACCAAAACTACTTTGAGATATCATCTAACTCCAGTAAGATTAGCCCACATCACAAAATCCCAAAACCAGAGATGCTGGCATGGATGTGGAGAAAGGGGAAGACTTCTACACTGCTGGTGGGAATGCAAACTAATATGTCCCTTTTGAAAAGATGTTTGGAGAACACTTAGAGAACTAAAAATAGACCTGCCATTTGATCCTGCAATTCCTCTACTAAGTAGATATCCAGAAGACCAAAAATCACATTATAACAAAGATGTATGTACCAGAATGTTTATTGCAGCCCAATTCATAATTGCTAAATCATGGAAGAAGCCCAAGTGCCCATCGATCCACAAATGGATCAATAAATTGTGGTATTTGTACACCATGGAATATTATGCAGCCTTAAAGAAAGATGGAGACTTTTCCTCCTTCATGGATGGAGCTGGAATATATTCTTCTTAGCAAAGTATCTCAAGAATGGAAGAAAAACCATCCAATGTACTCAGCACTACTATGAAACTAGTTTATAGCTTTCATACAAAAGCTATAGCCCAGTTATAGCCCAAGAATATGGGGACAAGGGAGAGTGAGGGAAGGGGAGAGGATGAGTGGTGGGAGGGTGATTAGTGGGACCACACCTATGGTCCATCTTACAAGAGTACATGTGAATCTTTCTAAATGTCTTAACACAATAACTAAGAAAATGCCATGAAGCCTACGTTAACCACTTTGGTGAAAATATTTCAAATTGTATATAAAACCAGCATAGTGTATCCCATAACTGCATTAATGTACACAGTTATGATTTAATTAAAAAAAAGAAAATTGATGGATAACATTTATGTGGATCAAAAATGGAGTCACAAATGCACTAAAATTTGGATTATTTTCCCCTAAATCTTAAAATCTATTTTTAAATTTTTATGTCAAATTGAAAGCAAGGCTAAATACTTTTCACTGGTCACAAGACTGTTGAGCCAACATGTTGAAATGCACAAAATTGTTTCCTTAATTTGACCTTGCCATAATTTCATTTTCATTTGGAATACTGTTATGATTGAAATACTATTTTTTTTTTTTTTTTTTGCAGTTTTTGGACGGGGCCAGGTTTGAACCCACTACCTCTGGTATGGTGTCCTATTCCTTTAAGCCACAGGCACTGCCCTTGAAATACTATTGATAAGTTGGTTTTCACCTTAAAGATGCACATTTAACTTATTTATATGAGTGACTAAATTCACTAAAATGGTGAATCTATAAGCCAATTTTCATTGTCAAGTTCTGGCATGAATTTTGTGTTTGATACCGTAACAACTAGATGGCATACTGCAAATCAGAAAACCTTTTCAATATTTGGCCTCGACTTAACCCTCTTACTTCTAAAAAGTAAATGATGCTACAACAGTCAGCATCAATACTTTTTTTTTTTTTTTTGGCAGTTTTTGGCTGGGGCTGGGTTTGAACCCGCCACCTCCAGCATATATGGCTGGTGCCCTACTCCTTTGAGCCACAGGTGCCACCCATGGCATCAATACCTTTAAGGATTTCCTAGAATTGGTGATAATTCAGTCTCTTGGCCCTGCATTAGGAAATGCAGTCTTGGGGATGATTTGCATAACGTTACCCATTTTCCTGATGTACGACGCAATGATACTTCATCAAACGTTAGTTTTGGGTGGCAATCGCATCATCTTCTATTAATTTTACAAGTACCTCTCTTTTACTTGTGATTCCCAAGGCTCCATCAGTAATTATACCAGATGTGGTGACAAGGGACAAAGAAAGTCACTTTAATATATTTTTTACTGCTTCATAGAAATCTCTTGTTTTAGTTGTGTGTTTGAATGGCGCCAAAGAAGCCTTCCTTCAGTGACGTTATGTCCGTATCAATACCTTTAATAAAAACAGCAGGTGGGCATCAGTGCTGTCACCCATTGCTAAGAATAAGAGTTTAAATTAGCAGCTTTACTGTCTAAAAGTCTTTTGATAGATTTTACAGTTCATTCAATTCGCCTGGCTATAGTCTGGTGATTTTTAAAATATCCCCCTTTTTTCAGAGCAAATTTTATCTGCCATGCTTTCCATACATTGCCCAATAAACTCACGCTCAGTAAATGGTTGTGGGGTTTTTTGTTGTTGTTGTTTCCCTTTTTTGCTACTAAATATGCTACCACATAACTGGCTTTTACAATGGAATCCATCTGAGTTGTAACTGGTTTTTTTTGTTTGTTTGTTTGTTTTGTTTTTGCAGGTTTTGGCCAGGGCTGCATTTGAACCCGCCAGCACCCTACTCCTTTGAGCCACAGGCACCACCCCTGAGTTGTAACTTTTTAAGATCAGTTTTGTTGAGAAGACAGGCTTTCTTCAATTTCTTTTTCCTCATGACACAATCCTTCAGACACATCCAAGTTGGCAGTATGATTTTGTATACAATGCCTTTTCAAATCACAGTCTTTGAAAACTTGCATAAATTCCCTACAAATTAAGCTGAGAGCCTTACTATTTGCCTGGACAAAAAGGTGTCATCTGTCTACTTTTCATTCAACTGTCTTCCTTCATCTGTAATTTTCCTTTTTTTGAGTTGTTTTCTCTTGAGACATAGTAGAGGCTATGTTGGAATTAGAGACACAGTAATGGATAAAGGACTATATTTACTTTTATTATAGAAATTGACAGGAAAATAGAAAGGAATGTTTGCGTCCTTCCACGTCCCAGCTGCCAATGCAGGATACGGCAGAGGCCAATTTTAAAACGTGATGTGTGGGGCATTGCTGAGGTGGGGAAATACCTTAGTACTCCAATAAGAATGCTCACCATGCAAGGGTATATTTCAAAATCACCAAGAGTAAATTTTAAATGTCTTACCACAAAAAATAAGAAGTGAGGCGATGGCTATGTTAATCAATTTGATTTAAGCATTCTGTGTTGTATATCAAATCGTCACATTGTACCCCATAAATGTATACAATTATGATTTTAATTAAAAATTAAATTTAAAAAAAATAAGATAAAAATAAGGCATAGCATTTTAAAGGCTAAACTAAAAGGTTTCTTTCTTCCACCACTGAGACATGGAGCTCTGGAGGGATAATAAACTTTCAAGATCCATCAGAAAAAAAAAAAAAAGGATGTTCACCTGACTTCTAAATAACATTTAACGCCCAGCACGGAGATGTTAGGTTGAAATATTGCTGATAATCACTGCCTCACCAAGTCACCGTGAGCACGTGTCACGTCTGATGGTGTCAATTCGACTGTCTGTGCTTGGAAGATAACACACAGGAAGCCGCACATCACCATAAAACTAACACACGGGAAGCTGCACATCGCTGTGTTCAAATAGAGAGAGTGTACGTGTGTTTATTTTATGTGACATTGCAACACAATATATTTGTCTACAAAGTTCATGCTCAAGAACTGGGTCATCAAGTTCCACCAAAAAATCACAAAAAAGTCTCATAGTATTTTAATTAAGCTCACAATTTTGTAAATCCTGGCTGCATGTGGCCCTCAAGCCATGGGTCAGACACCCCTATAGCTTTGTCCCTGTGTTTCCTGCCAAGAGTTTTAGCTCTCACATCTAGGTCTTTGATCCACTTGAGTTAATTTTTGCATACGATGTAAGGTAACTTTATTCTTTGGCATGTGGCTGTCCAGTTTTCCCAGCTCTGACTGTGGAAATGACTATTCTTTCCCCCAGAGAGTGGTCCTGACATCCTCTGTGGAAAATCATAAGACCATATATGTGAGGGTTCATTTCTGGGCTCTCTGATCTGTTCTGAAGTTCTGTGTGTCTGTCTGTGTCTATCTGTAGCCAAAGCCACATTGTTCTGGATGCCATAGCTTTTTAGAAGCTTTGAAACCAGGAGGTGTGAACCCTCCAACTTTGTTCTTTTTCAAGATTGTTTTTACTATTCAGGGTCCCTTGAGATTCCGTATGAATTTTAGGATGGGTTTTCTGTCTCTGAAGAAAAGAAAAGAGCAGACTGTGTAATTTTGGTAGAAATTACATTGAATTTGGACCCTGCTTTGGGCATTGTTGATGTCTCAACAAGATTAGGTCTTCCAGTCCATGAACATAAGCTGTCTATTTTTTTGTATATCTTATTTTTTTGAGCAACATTTCATCATTTCTGGTGTACAAATCTTTTACCTTTTTGGTTAACTTCATTCTTATGTTTTCTTTGGTTGGGATTTTTTTGTTTGTTCAGTGCTTCTGTAAATGGAATTCTGTCTTAATTCCTTTTCCATGTCATTGTTAATGTGTAGAAACACAATTGATTTTTTGTGCACTGATTTTCCACTCTGTACCTTCACTAAATGTGTCCATTAGTTCAAGTAGGTGCCTGAAGAATCTTAGAAATTTGCTACATATGAAATTACATCATCTATGACAAGAAATCATTTTATGTCTTCTTCTCCAACTTAAATGCTTTTTAATTCTTTTTCTAGCCTAATTTCTCTGGCTAGGACTCCATTACAATACTAAATAAAAAGTGGGCATCCTTGCGTCACGTCTAAGCTTGGAGGGGAAGCTCTGGTCCTCACCACTGAGTGATGTTGGCTCTGGGCTATTCACCTGTGGCCTGACTGTGTTGTGGTAGCTCCCTTATTTCCCTGTGTGCTGAATGCTTTCAGCATTGAATTCCATCAAATACTTTTTCTGCATAAGATCATCTTATGGGACTTGTTTCTTCATTCTATCAATATGGGATATTGCATTGATTAATTTTCATATTTTTATTATTCTTATAGTCCAGGAATAAATCCCATTTGGATACAGTATTTGATTTTTTAATGTGCAGTTTGGTTCTGTTTGCTAGTATTCGGTTGAGAATTTTTACATCAATATTTATCATGGATTTTGCTCTATACTATAGATTCTTTTAATTGTAATGTCTTTATCTGGCTTTAGTGTTATGGTAATTTTTGTTGGTCTCATATAAGAAATTTGGAAGTGTTACCTCCCCTTCTATGTCTTTGGACTGTTTGAGAAGGATCAGCGCTAACTCTTCTTTAAATGCTTGGTAGAATTCACCAGGGACGTCATCAGGTGTTGGGCTCTGCTTTTTTCATCACTGATTCAATGTTTTTGCTAATTATTTTCAGGTATTTGTTCAGATTTTCTATTTTTTCATGATTTGAGCTCAGTATACTGTGTATTTCTAGGAATTTATCCACTTTGTCTAGGTATCTGATTTGTTGGCATATGATTGTTTACACTATTCTCATATGATCTTTTTAATTTCTAAAAAATCAGAGGTAATATCCTCACTTTGTCATCTCTGATTTAGTTATCAGGTCTCCCCTCAATGTAACTAATGGTTTGTTAATTTGTGTTGAATTTTTCAAAGAACTGAACTTGGTTTCACTGATTTTTCTCTATTATGATTCTATTTTGTCTCTTCTCTAATCTTTACTATCTCCCTCCTTCTACTGGATCTGGTTTAGTTTTTTCTTCCTTTTCCTTTTTCTTTCTTTCTTTTTTTTTTTTTTTTTT
>NW_003852470.1:1745098-1748590 GCF_000181295.1 Otolemur garnettii | reverse complement strand
GCCATGCCCAGCCTCCCAGGATCACAGGTGTGAGCCACCCCGCCCAGCCTCCCAGGGTCACAGGTGTGAGCCACCACACCCAGCCTCCCAGGTCACAGGTGTGAGCCACCATGCCCAGCCTCCCAGGGTCACAGGTGTGAGCCACTTCTCCCAGCATTTTCTCCCTTTTCTAGTTCTTTAAATTAGGTTATTGAATTGAGATTTTTTAATTAAACATTTGTAACTATAAACTTCCCTTCTCAGCATTGTTATGATGCACCTGATAAATTTTGGTATGTCGTGGGTTTGTCTTCATTTACCTGAAGATGGGCAGTGCCTGTGGCTCAGTGAGTAGGGTGCCAGCCCCGTATACTGAGGGTGGTGGGTTCAAGCCCAGCCCCAGCCAAACCAAAAAAAAAAAAAAAGGAAGCTGCATTTATCTGAAGACATTTTCTAATTTTCCTTTGATTCATTGGATATCTCTGAGTGTATTGTTTAATTTTCACATATTTGTGGGTTTTTCAGCTTTTTCTCATAATACTTCTAGTCTTGATCTGCTATAGTCAGAGTCAGAACTGCATAATTTCAAAGTTTTTAATGCTTAACTTTTTTTGGTGGCCTAACATATGGTCTGTTCTAGAGAATGTCCCTTGTATACTTGAGAAAGTGTATGCTTACATACATAAGTTTTAAAAATTCACATGCTCTGAACCAAGATAACATGGACAAAGTCACATAAAAAATTAGAAATGTAAGTGACCAGCGGACCCAGGGAGCACGTGAAGTTGACCATCCTGCCGTGGTGGCCACTGGCTCTTCTCACAGACTGCAGTGGCCTTGAAGTGGTGTCCCCAGGAGTGGGCTGAGGTGCAGGGGCCCAGCTGGGCAAGACACACACCTGCTCATGGAGTGTGTACGCCCTCTGAGAGGGCATTACACCCATCCTCTGAGTCCCCAATTCCAGTAAGATGGAATGTCTGCTAAATTGAGCACCCAGCACGTTTTAATCGGTTTTAATAGCAGGAAATCACGTTTATGTATATATTTATATGGGGAGGTCACATCAGCAACACATCTGTCAAATTCACGACTTTGAAAAACAAAGTTTATACCCTTATAATCGCTTTCACAACTCCATCCTCAGACTATATCCTCCTTTTATTTCCTACAGGCCTTTCTCACACTGATCTTAAGACATCACAAGTGTTTTAATAAAATTTATTTCAAACCTCCTGTATTTCATTATGTGAAAATGGGTTTCTAGCTGTCTACCCTAATTAAGGAAACGGCACTAGTAAGTAGATGTCTCTTAAGCAAATTCAACTGTATTACCTGTGGCTACCCTCACACAGAAATAGCCCCCAAACATTACCTATTCAAAAGTTGATAGTTCAAAATCCTTCAGATGCCAGTTACGCACCTGTTTGGCTCATTTCTAGTAATTTTATGTAGCATCAGATTTGCTGTTCTTGGTTTACAGCCTATTAAACCTGATAAAATTGAAATATGGGCTCCGTGGGTCATAAACGAACATAAAGGGCACTCAGACAAACTAAATGCTCAGAACAAAAATATTTACTGCACTTCAGTGAGGTTTTCACAGAATTTCTCAAGCTGCAATTGCCATTCTTTGCAAGGAAGTGTGCTGAAACCCTACGTGAGCCGAGCCTTTAGTGAAAGGCAGTCGTTTTTGACAACAGGGACTGAGCAAAGTTCTCACTCCCAGCTCAGTAATAGGAGGGGAGGGGGCCAGGAAGCAGACTGCATTTGACAAAGCTCAGGAACGTCCCCCACCTGGAGCTCCTGGGAAGCCCCAGACTCACGTGCTGCCCCCAGCCTGCTCATTTGGGGACGGGACACTCCCTCACAGAGAAGCTGCCCAGCGTGCCCTTCAGGTGGGACCCTTACCTGGGAGTTGACAGGGACCAGGGAGGGGTTCCGCTTTCCTCATAATACTTTTAGTCTTGATCCACTGTAATCGGAGCCAGGGTGATGGTGGCAGTGCACAGGTCTGCACAGCGAGATGTTTTTCCATTTTCCAGGCCCTGTTGGGCCCACCACACACGGAAGACTTATGAAGGCAAGGAGCTGCAGGGGCACATGGGACAGCAGCTGCCCAGTGAGTCTGCTGTGTCAGGAGGGGCAACCAGGAATGGGCTGAGCAGGGCTTGAACCAGATTCCTGACAGAGGCAGGAGTGGTCACAGCACACTGGCTGTCTGAGGGGCATGCACAAACGCGTTTACAAGACATGCACAGTTCTCGATTGGGTGGGGCCGGGGCTCCTCGCAGTGGCCAGCTCCACACCCTGGGCTGAGGGGCAAGGAGGTGTGCAGAGGCTTTGCAGCAGGGCCAGGCTCTGCTCAAGGGTCTCGGCCAGCCTGAGGACTGGGGTTGGGAGGAGGGAGCAAACTCCGAGTACCCCTCGCCACCCTCCCTCTGAGCAGGGGTGGCCACTCCTCCCCATTTGACCAGATCCCCCGTGTCATCACAATATTCTCCTCCATGTAGTTTCTTCAAGAAGTTTGAATTTAGATCTATGACCCATTTTGAGTTAAATTTTGTGCACAGTGTAAGGTAAGCATTGAGATTTGATTACTTTTTATACAGATACTCGAGTTTTTAAAAGAGTTCATTGAAAAGAACAGTCTCTCCCGATTGGGCTGCCTATGGCAGAGCCCTCCTCTGGTCACCCTCTAGAGAGTGGGGTGTCCCCAGATGATGGCAGAGCCCTCCTCTTGTCACCCTCTAGAGAGTGGGGTGTCCCCAGATGATGGCAGAGCCCTCTGGTGAGCAGATGAGGCCCCTGAGTATGTTCTAACAATAAGCTTTTTTCCAAGTTAAGTAAGAAAATTGGATCATGTTCCAATATATCTTTAAATTGAAACATAATGTTGATATTGCTGTATTATAATTAAAATTTTTATTAGAGATATAGTTTGCATTTTTCTCTTTGAAGATGTAAAACCCCTCTTTCTAGTCGCAGATATTGTGTGCCACGGGCCCACCCCCACCCACCTCTGCCAGGCCGCAGCCCAGAGCGTCCCTCAGCGCTGTGTGCCCCAGACCCAAGCACCTGCGGCCGTCCCTCGGCAGCTACTGTCCGTTACCATGGGAACCCGTGTCAGTGCCAGCAGCAGAGCAGCAGGGGCTCTTTTTCATTTTGCCACCTGGGTCCTAATCCCATTTCTATTTCCAGAGACCTCTGCCTGGCCGTGGGGGGCTTCCTGTGACCTTGGTTAATCCTCCCTGGCCAGGCAGAAGCCGTATCCATAGCAACTGGTCTATGGGCAGGTTTGGGAGGAGGTCTTGGCCCAGCCACGGATTTTCAAGGGCAGCGCCTTGGCCCACATGGTGGGCTCCACACTCCACTCAGAGTAATCTGGGGCTACGAGGGTGTCATGAGCTGGGCTCCACACTCCACTCAGAGTAATCTGGGGCTACGAGGGTGTCATGAACTGGGCTCCACAGTCCACTCAGAGTAATCTGGGGCTACGAGGGTGTCATGAGCTGG
>NW_003852470.1:1735620-1744877 GCF_000181295.1 Otolemur garnettii | reverse complement strand
TCCACAGTCCACTCAGAGTAATCTGGGGCTACGAGGGTGTCATGAGCTGGGGTCCCCCTGCACCTGAGCTCCTCCCCATTACCTGTCACACAAGCACATGGTCACAGCACCTGCTTCTCCAGACCCATGTGGTCACGAGCACCCTGCAGCCCTGGGAAAACACATCCACACAGAAGAGAGCAGCAGCAGCCCCTGCTGTCCCCGCTGGGCTCCTCAAGTCTTTGCGCTGGTCCAGAGGTGTGGCTTCCCAGAGAGGTAGAGGCTTCCCTGCAGATCGGGGCCACAGAGGAGAGAAAGCAGGCCCAGAAGGCGGTGTGGGCTGGGAGCAACCACACGGCCAGGAGGGTCCTGGGCACACACGTTTTGGGAGGGGGAGAGAGGACCTTGGAGAAGGGGGACAACCCATGGGAGCCAACTGGGTCACTATCCACCTGTAGCTGAGGACCCCGGCAGAGGCTGATGCTGGGGTGGCAGCCACCAGGAGCTGATGGCTCAGGCCCAGGAACACAGACAGGGTGACGACCACAGGGAAGGGCAGGGAGGGATCCCATTGCATGGCCCTGGAGAGGAAGGGTCAGGAGCCGTGGCCGGGTGGAGAGGAAGTCACCCTGCTGGGCCGTGAGCCCAGAACACTGGGCAGGAGCACGAGGCGGGAGAGGCCAGCAGGATAGCAGGACAGGCCAAGTAGTGGGGCTAAGGGGCCAGGCAGGCAATTCCTGACTGCTGGGTCCATGTCCCCTGGCAGGCAGCTCGAAGAGATCCCAGGCTGAGCCAGCACCTAGGGAAAAACTAGGACCATTGGCCCACCTGAGTGTCTGACCCACTGGGTTCGGGCAAGTTCTGGGGTGTGGTGTGTGACAGATGACATGACTGTTGTGCAGCACAGACATTGCTTTACAGGATCCCTCCGGGCTTCTCTCTGTGACGTCCCAACTGATCAGACCCAGGAGGAGCAGGGGCATGGGGTGGTAGGTGCCCCTCATGCCCTGCCCACTGCCAGCCTGGTGGGGCTCTCTGGGAAGTGCTTTTGCTGTCACACTGTGTGTGTCATCATGCTTATTCCCTTCAGAGCAGCCACAGAGCTCTCAGGACAAGGACAAAGTCTCCAAAGGAGAGAAAAAGGTGACCAATGGCTGCAGAGGCAGACTGAGAGTAGCAGGAGGAGCCAGGACAGAGTCCCCCAAAAAGCCAGCACCTCAAGACGCAAGCCCAGGAGGCTCTGAGACCCTATCAGTTGGTAACAGCCCACTGGATACTAAGGGGCCTGGTGGAGCCCCTGCGGAAGAACCTGACTGAGGCCCAGACCCTGCTTTACCCTGCTTTACCCTGCTTTACCCTCCCAGGCCAGCGCTGCCCACGCTTCCTGACCTTATGGCTGAGGGCTGGGGAGGCTTTGTACCTCCTGTGCACACAGGGTGGCCACACCAGAACCTTCCTGGGAGAGCCATCTAAGCAAGGCTATGGCTGGCACATGGTATCTTGGTGACAAGACCTAGCTGGTAGCATCGTCAGCATGGGGACTGATCCTTTGCAACTATGATGTGTCCCTCCAGCCTGGGGCTCCTGTCTGCCCCCAGGAGGTGCCACTCTGGGCTAGGGGCTAGAGCCCTGGGGCTTGTACCTATCCACAGCCTGCAAAGACCCTGCCCACCTCCCCGCCCCGGAATAGGCTGAGTGGGAAGTCATCTCCCTCGGGGGTGGACACTAAGTTTTAGTAGAGACAAGACAAGGGGCTATTGTGTGAAGGGAAGAATAACTGTGGTTCAGTTTGACAACTTCACTGAATCTTCCGATTTTGATTACATTCAGCCTTAGCCAGTAAAGCCTGAAAGAACAATGACCAGCTGGGTCTGTGGACACAGATGTCCCTTCCTGCTGGGGGGGTGGGGTCCACAGAAGTTACAGCTTCAGCTGCTAAGCTCAGGGCAGGAGAGAAGGAGACGGGGTGCTGCCAATGTGTGGGAACTCTGCTTCTGCAGGTTCCCAGAACTTACCATCCTCCCCACGGCTTCATCTCTCGATAGACCCCACCTCCCCTGTGGGTATGTCCTGGGCCCTCACCTCCCACTCAACCTCAAGGTTCATCTTGAACCAACCAGTGAAACAGGATGGCTAGTCTGCTTGCCCAGAGAGGCTGAGCTGCTATTCACTGCCTTTCCTAAGAGCAGCACAGGAGGGCAGCTGCCATCTCTTCTCCTGGGGTGCAGTGACCCTGCCCTTCTCCAGGTCCTCACACTCCAAGTGCTCATCCCCAGGCACCAATGAGCCTAAGGCCTGCCCTACAGCCTCCGGCCTCACAATGGACCTGGCAGCTTCCATCCCTGCAGTGTGCCTGGAGCCAAACAGACACCCTTCTCCTGCCTCCTCTCTTGACCACGGTGTAGTGGCCCTTCCAGAATAAGCAGGACAAAGATGGTTTTTCTCACTCCACAAAGAGTCATTGACCGTTAAGTGGGTGCCTGCATGCACTTTACCTGGATGACTGGATTGTGAGCTGATTTAATGAAATTCTTTACATATTCTGGACAAGAGCCCGCTGATCACATGCACTGAAAAACCACTCTGGCTCATGGCACACTCTCCTTTGGATAGAAGTTTTAATCTGGATGCTACCAAGTTCATACGTCCCCAAAATTTGTGAGAGTATCAGAAGGTGCAGCCTTTGGAGGTTGTCAGTTCATGTGGGCAGAACCCTCGTGGTGTTATTAGTGCCCGAGGGATCACCTTTGCCACCTCCGCCATGGAACACAGGCGCCGTCTGTGCCAGGAAGAGTGCCTCCCCAGACATAGGTCTGCTGTTCCCTCCTCCTGGACGTCCACTGCAGAGCCAAGGGAAATAAATCCCTGGGTCTATGTGCAAGTGATGGGATTCTGTTGCAGCATCTGAACAGACTAAGACTGATGCAATCAAACTTACTAGTCTTCCATTTTTAGGTAATACTTCTGTGTCCTGTGCAGAAATCTTTTCCTCGACATGGGTCGCGTCTGTGGCCTCCTGTCTACCTTCTGAGCCAGCATAGTTTTACTATTTACTCTGATGCCTGCTCTCCACAGGGTGTGAGGTATTTCAAGTTCAATGTTTTCCCAAACTGACATTCAAGTGTCCAAACAGCATTTACTGAACAGACTATCCTTTCTTGAGTGCTCTGCACTACCTAGAATCATTTTAAACCCAAAGTTTCCCCAAATGATTACATCAGGAAACATCCTTTCACTATTACACCTGTTAGCTCATAGAGACAAATGTCCCACAGGCCACAGTCTGGAATGCACTGAGCCAGATGACCCTAAGGACCCACTGGGCTTTGCAGTCCAGGGATCACACCGCCAGCTGTTCGACTCTCTCCTCAGGCAGCTCCCACCTAGGACATAAGCCACAGTCCCGGGAAGGCAGGTGCAGGGACCCTGCTCACAGACCAACCTGACCTGGGCATGGCGTCCTGGGACTCCTGAGGTGGAGGCACTCAGCTTCCCCACCTTCTCTCTTTCCTCATAACTCAGAGCAGCCCTGGTTTTGTCAGACTCTGAGGCACATTGCACGGGGGGAGGGGCCTGGTGCATTCACAGGAAGCGTCTGGAGCTCTGAAAAATTAAAATCAAAAGCCAAGGAAGGGAAGCCAGACAGTATGGCCTGCCTGAGCGGCTGGAGCACGCGGGGAGAGTCCTCAGAGCACCCCCGAGACATGGGCGCATGGCGACAGGGCAGCATGGTTGCTAATGGCATCATGCCTTTAGAGACAGGGTGTGGGAGTGTGAAAGTCAGCATTGCTGTGCTAGTGTGTGTGCGCGCGTGTGTGTGTGTGTGCGTGTGTGTGCGTGTGTGTGTGTGCATGTGTGTGCGTGTGCGTGTGTGTGTGTGTGCTGTTTCTATGCAGTGCACCTGCTTGTGCCTGAGTATTACCTCAGGAGTGTTCCTTAATAAAGGCTTGTCCCTACAGATAACAATTTCATGTTTTTACATAACAGATCCCAGCTCTTGAGAGCAGGAGGCACCTTGATGGCAGGTTGGCACGTGGCTCTATTTCCGGGACACTCTCTGATTAGCAATCAAGGCTCCAGAGCCACCTTGATTAAGAAGACAAGCCAATGGGAGCAGCTTCCGGCTCTCAAGTGACTGTGGCTGCCAAACGTTCCCCAGCAGGAGAAACTGGACATCAGCATTGGCAGGGGGACACTGACAGAGCCAAAGGGAGGTGGAGGGGGTCACAGCTGTCCACTGGGGCAGACTTGGTGGCCGGTGTCAGTTGGCACACATGTCGGGAGAGCCCAGGACACAGACCCTAGGCAGGACCTCAGACCACGCTGCAGAGCCAGCCTGAGGAGCAAACCCCACTCAGCCATCGCTGGACCCTGAACATCAAGGGCCAGCTGTGCCCCACACTGCTTACTGCGTTGCCCCTCCAGAACTAACCCAGTGGGCCACCAAAACCCAGATGCCTCTGTGATGACCATCGTAGTCTGTCTGTGCTGCTATGGCAAACACATGCACTGGGGGGGGCTTAAGACACAAATGTCAGAGTCTCAGGGCTCCGAACCCAGGAAGTCCAAGACGGAGGTCCCGGCAGACACGGTGACTCCTCACGTGCAGGTGGCACCTGGCAGTGTCCCTCATGGTGGGAAGGTAGAATGTGACCCCCCCAGCCTCCCCTTCACAAGGGCTCACACCCCCCCCCCGGCCTCCTACTGCCACTAGCTTGAGAGTTGGGGATTTGTGGAGTACACCTGGCCACCAAGTACTTACCTTCTATCGTGCCTCCCTTGACGGCACTTCTGAGGCTTGGAGCCTGGGCCATTCATTTATGGCCCTCCAAGGATCCTGGGGATGTGAGTCCTGTGCAGTGCTGTGAGAACAGAGATGGACACCGGGGATGTAAGTCCTGTGTGGTGCCATGAGGACGGCCCCAGGCACTGGGGATGCCGTGAGGACAGCCCTGGGTGCCTGGTATCTTTTCGAAGGAGAACATGGACTTGAAAAGTCAAGTGACTTGTGTAGCCAGGAAGGAACGAGGTGACAACTGGATCCCAGTTTTCCAGAATCCACTCTCTTGGTTTTCTCTCATCTGCTTATTTACTGTTTCACTGGGGGAAATTTGCACAACATAAAATTAAGTATCTTAAATTGTACGATTCAGTGGCATTTTGTTGTGCAGTCATCACCTCACTGGCACCAGAACTCTCCGGAACCCCACGGCAGGCCTGGTGTGAATGAGCAGGGGCAGGGCCTCCCTCCAGGTCCTGGCACCATCAGTCTGCTTCTCCGGGTCCTGGAGTCGTGGCCAGAATCAGGTGGCATGTGGCCTTCAGTGTCTGGCTTCTTGACTCGGCACAGTGATTTCAAGGTCCCAGCAAGGTCCCGGCAGGCTGTCTGTTCATTCCTCCATGTCTGAGTAGAGTTCCTCGGAGCAGACAGACCACATATTTTATCCTTTCATCTGTTAATGGATGCTTGGATTGTTTCCACATTTGCCCATTTTGAACAGAGTTGCTATGAATATTGTTGTGCAAGTATTTGTTTGAACACCTGTTTTCAATTCTTTGAGATGTACATCTAGAAGTAGAATTTCTGGGTCACATGGGACAGATGTGTTCAACATTTTGAGGAGTTGCCGTGCTGTTTTCCAATGTAGCTGCTTCATTTTGCATTCCCACAGACAAAGGTTCAATCTCTAGACCACCCTTCCTACACTTATTTTCCCTTTCTTTTCTTTTTAGTACAGTCAGCCTCGTGGGTGTGAGGTGGAGTTTCACTGTGTGGCTAAGTCTGCTGCTCCAGTGATGACTCGGGTGAACAGCGCTCACAGCTTTCTGCTCATTTCCACACACTTTTCGGAGAAATATCTATTCAAGTCCTTTGCCCATTTTATAATTGGGTTGTTTTTCTTTTTGTTGTTGAGTTGTAAGAGTTCCTTATATAATCCAGAACTAGACTCTTATCCAATGTAAAATCCATAAAGATGTTCTCCAATTCCATAGGTTGTCTTTTCACCCTCTTGGTAGTTATTCCTTGAGGTGCAAAAATTTTTAATTTGGATGAAGTGCAGTTTACCAATTGTTTCTTTTGTTGCTTGTACTTTTGGAGAAGAATCTATAACCAAATCCTGGGAATAAAGTTTCTTGTAATATTCATTAAGGATTTTTTGAATTTTTAAGGGATCTGTTGTTATTTCATCTTTACCGTTTCTGATTAATGAGATTAGAGATTTTACTCTTTCTGTCTTGGTTAGTTTGGCCAAAGGTTTATCTATTTTATTGAACTTCTCAAAAAACCAACTTTTTTGATCTGTTGTATAATCTTTTTGTTTTCAATTTCATTTAATTCTGCTCTAATTTTGGTTATTTCTTTTCTTCTACTGGGTTTGGGATTAGAATGTTCTTCCTTTTCCAGCTGCTTGAGATGTCCCGTTAAGTGTTAACTTCCTCTCTTTCTGTTCTCTTGAGGAAGGCTTGCAGTGCTATAAATTTCCATCTTAGGACTGCCTTGGCAGTATCCCAGAGGTTCTGATAACTCATGTCTTCATTATCATTTTGTTTTAAAAATTTGGTAATCTCCTTCTTGATCTCATCTCTGACCCATCTATCATTCAGCATAAGGTTATTTAGCTTCCATGTTTTTGTATGAGTCTGCACATTCCTGTTGTTACTGAGTTCAACTTTTATTCCATGATGGTCTGAGAAGATGCATAGAATAATTTCTATTCTTTTAAATTTACTGAGGTTAGACTCATGACCTAAGATGTGATCAATTTTGGAGTATGTTCCATGGACTGATGAGAAGAATGTGTATTCAGTTTTTTTAGGATGAAATGTTCTGTAGATGTCTGTTAGGTCCAAAAGTTGAATAGTTAAATTTAAATCTAAAATTTCTTTGCTAAGCTTCTTATTGGAGGATCTATCCAACACTGCCAAAGGAGTGTTAAAATCTCCACCTATGATGGAGCTGGGAGAGATCAAGTTGCTCATGCCTTTTAGAGTCTCATTTATAAATTGAGGTGCCTTCTGGTTGGGTGTATAGATATTGATAATTGAGATCTCATCATATTGAATATTACCCTTAACTAATATAAAATGGCCATCCTTATTCTTGCTTACTTTTGTTGGTTTAAACCCTATTGCAACACCTGCTTTTTTCTGCTTTCCATTTGCCTGGAATATAGATGACCATCCCTTCACCCTGAGTCTATATTTATCTTTTAAAGTAAGATGCGATTCTTGAATACAGCAGATGTCTGGTCTGAGTTTCTGTATCCAATCAGGTAATCTGTGCCTCTTTAGAGGACAATTTAAGCCATTCACACTGATTGAAATTATTGATAAGCCTGGTAAAATTTTGGGCATCAAGTTGCTTGAAAGTCCAGTAGACATTTTTAATCCTTTTGCCACTGTGGAAGTTGGAATTTGATCAGAAGTTTCAGAGTGAGTTTACTTTTGTGATGGAGGATTGCACTGGTCATTAGCTTTTCTTCTAAAGTTTTATAGTTTTTACCTCTTAAATTTGGTCTTTGATCAATTTTGTGTTAATTTCTGCATACTGTGTACGTAGCAGCCAAAATTCATTCTTTTGCAGAATGGAAAACTAGTGGACATCTAGTTGTCTCAGCACCAATTTTTGAAGAAATTTTTCTTTCTCCATCGATTGGTTGTGGCACCTTCTTGAAAACCAATTAGTTACATAAATAGCATAATCTGATTTCTGGACTTTCAATTTTATCCAGTTGGCCAGTATATTTACCTGTATGCTAGTGCCACAGTGTTTTAATAATAGCTTTGTAATTAAGTTCTGTGTGAGTTCTTTAACTTGTTCCTATTTGCACTTCTTTTATAGAAGAGCTATTTGAGGTCCTTTAATTTCCATATGAAATTGAGGATTAGCTCTTCCCATTTCTGCAAAAAAAGGTTCTTGTGGGATTGACAGAGATGGCACTGAGTCTGCAGGTAGAGCTCAGTAACATCGTCACCGTACTGATCTGATGCCCTCGAGTCCATGAACATGATGTCTTCTCATTTATTCGTCTATTCTTTAATTTATTCCAGCAACATTTTATTGCTTTCCACGTACCATTCTTCCTCCTCCTTGGTTAAATTTATTCCTAAGTGTTTTATAATTTTTGATGTAATTGTAATGGAATTGTTTTTAAATTTTTTTTTATTTTACTGTGGTTATGATGTCTCCTTGTGGGTCTCTTTGAGCTCATCCTGCTTGGTTTTCTGAACTTCCTGCCTTCATGCATTTCATGACATTTAGGGAGATTTTAGCCATAACCTCTTCACACAATCTCTGCCCCTTTACATCTCTCTTCTTCTTCTGTAACTCCTCTAATGTGTATATTGGTTTGCATTATGGGGTCCAAAATTCTTTAGACTATTTTCACTTTTCTTCATTCTTTTTTCCTTGCACTTTTCAAACCAAGTAATTTTAATTGTCCTGTCTTCATGTTCTCTAATTATTTCTTCTGTGTGCTCAGATTTTCTGTCTAACATCCCTAGTTAATTTTTCATTTAATGTATCATACTTTCCAACTCCAGAATTTCTACTGGGTCTTTTTTTTTTTAATTTCTGTATCTTTGTTGATATTCGCTATTTATTGGGATATCATTCTCCTATTTCTTTGCCTACAGTTTCCTATCACTCTTTGAACATATTTAATAATATGCTCACATTTCAACAGTTTAATAGCTCAAGTTGATTGAAAGTCTTCCTCTAGTAATCTAGTAAGTTTAGCATCTGTGCTTCCTCAGGGACAGTATCTTTTAATTTCTTTATTTTTCTTACTTATTCATGTGTATATTAGGTTTCCACTTTCATCTTCACAGAATTAGAAAGGCTAAATTTAATGACAATAACAATATTTAACATAAGGACTGAGAATAAAAACCTCAAAAAGAACAAATGAAGGTAAATACATTCAGAAAAGAAATCAGACAATTGCTGCAACAAAATATTAAGCAATAATAATAGTAATAATGCAAAGAAAGTAAGATTCACCTTGTCAGATAGAAGTATGTCTATTATAGAATACTTTGATCCATTAACTTCTTCTTTTTATTTTGTTTTTTTCAAAGTCTTAAAAAATAGACAACTAGGAGGCGGAGCAAGATGGCGGAGGAGACACATCCCTGAGTCAACTCTCCCGGTGTTTTCAGGTGAGAGTGGACTTATTGAATCTCTTCCGCGTGTAGTCCTTGGGCAGATAAGCAGCGCAGGGTGAGCAGCAAAGAGGTGAATTGCTGGATTGGAAGTATACCCCAGAACTACGGTG
>NW_003852470.1:1705627-1723448 GCF_000181295.1 Otolemur garnettii | reverse complement strand
AGTGAACTTTTCTAGAAATAGAATGTAAACGTTTTGACACAATGACTATGCAAATTACATGAAATCTATGTGAACCAGCTTGATGAAAGTGTTTCAAAATGTATGTGAAAACACTACACTGTACTCCCTGTTTGCATTAATGTATAGAGCTATCATTTAATAAAAAAAAAAAAATAGACAACTAATATTTATAAATAAAAGTAAAAGATAATTTCAAAAAAATAGATCATGCCAAATCTTATAGACAATTGAAGAAAATATATTATAAAGGGGAAATTACAAACATATTTCACTTATAAATGAAGATGCAATATGATAAACTACATATTAACATGTTAAATTAAAAATTAATGTTTAAGTAATGTACTTTGGTCAAAATTAAATACAATTTATATGAGAATTAGTCACTATTTTTTTTCTTTTTTTATTCCTTGCCCACACCCCCCTCCCTCCTTCTCTGTCTGGTCTCCTCTTCCCCCATGCCCCACCGTGTCATTAACTGTCATTAATTGTCTTCATATCAAAGTTGAATATATAGGATTCTTACTTCTCCATTCCTGTGATGCCTCACTAAGAATAATGTGTTCCACTTCCATCCAGGTTAGTACAAATGCTGTAAAATCACTATTATTTTTGATGGCTGAATAATATCCCATGGTATACATACACCACAGCTTACCAATCCATTTCTGGGTTGAAGGACATTTAGGCTGTTTCCACATTTTAGTGATTATAAATTAGGCTGCAATAAACAGCCTACTACAAGTGTCTTTATAATAAAAGGTTTGTTTTTTTTTTCCTTCTGAATAGATGTCCAGTAATGGGATTGCAGGATTGAATGGGAAGTCTAAGTATCTTTTAATTTTTTTCATGTGAATGAGCCATACTTTCTTGGTTTTTTGCATGTCTTACAGTAATTTTTTGTTGAGAATGAGATATTTTGAATATCATAATATAGTAATGCTGGAAATCAGATTATTCCTCTCCTTAGGATTTTTTTGTTGTTCCTTGTCATAGATTGTAGCTTCTTGTTTAAGGAATTTTCTGAAATATTTTTAATGACTATGTTCTTTGCTGTGTGTGATATTGTCAGGAATATGTAAGAGATTTCTCTGAATACCTGGAGTATTTTCCCCTCTTCCCAAAAAAGAATAAAGAAAAGAAAGGAAATACTGTGCTGGTCTTTGTAGACTGGCGCTGCACTGTGACACCCTTCACCACTCACACAGCCACATCAACTCTGCCTTAGCCTTCGCTTCCTGCTCGCACTAAACCCAGAGCTCAGCCAAAGGTGAGGCACTAGGTCTTCTCAGCTATTTTCTGAGTCTGCAGCCCGCACTGACGTGGCATTTTACCTTTCCCATAATACACAGGACCTTTTCCTTTGACTATTTTCCAGAGTTTTGAACAATTTGTTTTCAACAACTTTTCTTCTCTGTTTTTCTCTTTGCTGTTGTTTTTGTGGGTTGACAGTCCCAGGAGCATCCTACTCCCCCACTTTTTCTTTCACACCTACTCAGCTTTCTCCTCAACTGCAAGCTGCTCTTCATAACTTCTTTTAAGAGTGTTACCAGGAGGAAGAAGTTGGGGGTGACTTTTCTGTCACCGTCTATAAGCAGAAATGCTAAACCCTCCCAAACATTTGTTCATCCTCTCCTTACTCTGTGTGGCCCTGAAAAGAGTCTTATTTTCTCATTTTATGGACTATGACTTTGCAGCTGGCCATGGCCTAAGGCTGCAGAGCTACCAGGCAGCAGACAGAGGATTTCAAGGTAGATCAGCCCTCTGGCTCCCGGCCCCATGCTCTGATTCCCCTGCTCCCTAGTTTCATGTGCCTGAAGTTTAGGAGTTGGCCTAGATTAAATTCTCCCCTTCTCTCTCCTCCACCCTACATCCCCCTTTGAAGACAGAGCACGTAAGCACACCCTGGGGTCAGGGCGAGGGAGGGCTCTGGGCTTTGATCACATCACATCTGCTATTTGAGAACCTGGAAACCCAGGGAGTCTGGTGTTCTGTAGCTCCAAACAGAGAATTCTTAAAAATTGATACATTAATTCTTTGCAGTTTTCTTTTCCCATTTAGTTATGAAAACATTATGTTTCACTTAGGGAATCAAACAGTTGGTGTTTATCTTCTATCGCTTACCACAAGTGTGACTTGAGAAAAAAACTGATTTTCCAGATGCTCAGTGATTAAAATGTTTGACAATTTATGTCTTGGTGTTTGATTTGTGGTCCAGGAGGTGAGAAGTAAAGTAAATATGCCCCTTCATGTTCCCAGTTTGATGTTCTCCATGTCCTCAGGATACTTAGCATGTCCTTCTTAAAAACAAAAAAAATAAACAAACAAACACCTGTTAGGGTAATTAAAGATGGAGCTGAAGATGGCCCTGTGATTGAGGTAAGTGGCAACTCTTATTAATCCACTTAAACTGTAGTACCAAATTAGGAAGCAAATGTTTCTAGAACGAGTTGTGTCTGTCCCTATTGAGGCCCCAAGGCAGGCCTTGCATATGATGAGCAGTCAGGAGTTGTAGTTTAGAAAGGCAGCATTTTGGACAAACCTTGCAGATGCATGGAAACCCCTCATGATTTGGGGGTTTTTTCTCTTTGGCATGTGTGTGTCTTAGAATCACAAAGAATCATAAAGTAAGAGAAAGGCTGATTGGTGTGAGGGAAAGGTGAGCTGGGACTGTAAGTGCTTTGGCTATAAGTGCAGGTGAGCAGTGCTCAGTGTGGGAACATGTCACTGTGTAAGAAGAACAGCCCTTCAAGGTGCCCTGCAAGCTCGTTACTTGGCTGCCGTCTGATGAAGTTCTTCTGTTGCTCACTTAGGGAATGGCATGTATATTTCTGAATGTAAAGAAAGTGGGAATAAGCCAGAGCCCTGGTTATCCAGGTTCACCAGGTCTGGTGGTCAGTGGCCTAAGGGCCACACCCTGGATTCCCTGTCCAGCCAATGTCCAGACCACAAAGCCACTGGGGACCCAATTCCTTAGAATGGAGTAAGGAGTAAACACAGGAGAGCTGAAGAGATGACGCCAATTCAACAAGGGAGTATCCCAGGCTCAAGAAGAGACAGCAGGGACAGCCTGAGGAACCAGAGGTCACAGCATGGCCTCAAGAACCTCACATCTGTGATGCCCCAGCCAGGTGGAGATTGAGGAGGCCGACGTCAGAATCTCATGGTTCCTAGGTTAGCTGAGCCCCCGTAGTGAGATCCCAGTAATACCTGCGAACTGACACCTCCAGTAACCTCCCAGGGTTAGACAAGTAACAACAGAAGTTCAGCCAGTAAAGGACCATGGGATCCCCTGGGCCAGTCACTCAGATGCTAGCACCTGCAGGCTCTGCCATCAAGGGGCGGCCGCAGTCTGGCTATCACCATTCTGAGTATTAGTGCTCTGGTGAGGAACTGTCCTGGTCCCCTCCAGTGGCTGCAGCTGGCCTACAGTCCCAGGTGCAGGTGCTTAGCCAGCCAGCCCATGTCATAGGGTGACCCCCCTGGCACCATTCACTTACCCTGCAGGTATGCAACAGGTGGGTTCTCTGCACTCCAGCCTGAAGCAAAGCCAAAGCATCCCTGGGGCCTGGAGCTCCGTCCTCTGCCATGGTCATCCCTGGCCAAGGGCACAATGAATGACCTTCTTCAGAACTCTATTCTTCCTTCCAAACCCCGTGTCCCTGAGCTCATTTGCATGGTAGATTTCCACATCCCTAAAGAAGACTTGGACTGAGTGCTATGCCCCGATATTGCCCAGTCTGAAAAGCAAACAGATGCACAGGAGCCCAGAAGATGGAGGAAGCAGTGAGACAGGACCCAGGGACACTGCATGATCCTAGCCAGCGCTACAGAGGACCTCCCATGCCGGGCATCAGAGGCCGTCAGAAGTGTCCTCAAGTTAATGTCTGACATCACCTGTGCTGCCATAAAGGGAAGGGCAGCACCCCCAGCCCCTTCCCCATTACAAAGCCTTTATGCCCAAATCAGTCTAAATTTACTTTTTAATTATGTACATAGCTTTCTTATGTGAAGCCTCTGACTAGAAATATGTATCTCATTTTATTTTATGTTACTCAATTGACCCAAACACAAAGTCATTTTTCTTAAATACTGAATGCTCATGTACCTTTTTAATTAAAGCTTTAAAAGCTCTTAATTAAAATCATAAATCACAGGCAGCAATTTCTACTTCAATTGTCTTGCAAGCCTTCCTGCTTTGCCTTCTCCTTCCGAGGTGACCTGTGAGACACCCAAGGGGTGAGGATGACTTTCACGCCTAAAGGATTGCAGAGCACAGGTGGGCGGGATAGTGGGTGGCCCCGTGGCTGTCTCTCATCACCAGCCAGGTGTCCGTGGCAGCCTTCCTGGGAGGCTTCCTCACACTCTTCCCTTCCTCCTGAGTCCTGCTACCCCCTGATGGAGAAGAGTGCTCATCTGAGTGTCCCCTGCTGGGGTGGGGGCCAGTGTCATGGAAGATTCTTTGTGTCAGAAATAATTGGCAATATTAATATTTTGAAAAATTAACAAGTGGCTTTCACAAACACCTCACTGACTGAGGCATAATTGGCATTTGATGAATTGCTTATACCTAAAGGTTGCAATGTGATGAGCTTTGAAATATGCATACATCATGCCACCATCACTGCAATCAAGTTAACTAATATATCCACTCCTGCCACAGAAGCTTCCTTTCCTAATCCTCCTGCCCTCCCTGGCTACCTGCCCCTACCCTGGCAGCTCCCACTCTGCTTCCTGTCACCATAAACCACTTTGCACTTGATAGAATGTTTTACAAATAGAGTTGTACAGGATGCATCATTTTTTGACTGGCTTCTTTTACTCAAAATAATCTTGAGTTTCCTCCATGTCATTCACTATCAATCATAGTTCGTTCTGTTTTTCTTCAGTCTCTGAGTAATATTCCCTTGAATGGATACGCTGTGCATTTTTTCCTATCACCTGTTGGTGGACTTGGAGTTGGTTCCAGTTTGGAGACATCTCTAACAAAACGTCTATGAAAGTCCACATACTTTCTACATGGATTTATACCTTGTTTTATCTTGGGTAAATGCCTAGAAGTAGAGTGGACGGATCATATATATATTCAGTTTTAACCTTTTAAGCAATTGCTGGAACAGCAGGGCATGAGCACTCCAGTCCTCCACACACCCTCCTGGAACATGGTATGTGACCTCTCCACTGCAGACACCCTCGTGGGAATACAGAGGTGCACCATTGTAATTTTAATTTACATTTCTCAATGGCCAATGATGCTGAGCTTTTTTTTTTTTGGTGCTTATTTGCCATCTACATATCTTCTTTAGTGAATTACCCAAATCTCTTACTTGCTGCCCAGTGGACTGCCCATTTTCTCACTATTGAGTTTTCAGCCTTCCCTATGTGCTGGACACAGGGTCTTTACCATAAATGTGGCCGTGCGCATTTTCTCCCAGGCCACAGCTTCCCACTTTGCTATGGTGCCCTTCATAAAGTATATTCTCGCTTGTGATGATGCTGCATGTCCCATTTTTCTTCTTTTCTGAATCATGCTTTTGATGTCATATAGAAGAAACCCTTGCCTGAACCTCGGGGACACCAGATCCATTCCTGTGTTTCTTCTTCTATGGTTTTATATTTGGGTCTGTGAGTTATTTCAAGTCATGCTGTGAAGAATGTGTGTGCAGAATGTTCCTTTCCAGTTCTGCCCCTCTTCCTCTGTGCATTTGGGAGCACAGACATCAGGTGCACATGCATTTAGAGTTATCACTTCCTCCTGATGGAGCAGCCCTTTATCGTCATGAAACACACTTCTTCATGCTTGGTGACCATCTCTGAAATCTACTCTGGGGTTAATATGATCCCTCTCACTTGATTTTCAGTAGTGTGAACATCGTATGTCTGCTTCTGCTTTTTACTCTTGGCCTGTTTGTGGTCTTGTAGGTAACCTATAAAGTAGTTCCTCTTACCCATGGTTTCACTTCATACAGTTTTAATTACCTACAGTCAATTGTAGTCTGAAAATATTAAACAGAAAAATCCAGATATAAACAATTCATAACTTCTAAATTTTATAGCATTCTTAATAGTGTGATGAAATCTTGAGTTGTCCCCCTCCATCCCACCTGGGGCATGAATCATTTCATGCTGTGTGCACTGCCTAAGTATGAGGCACTGAGTTATCAGATCAAAACACCATGACATATGTGTAGTTTGGTACTATCTGTGGTTTCAGGCATCCACTTTGGGGTCTTAGAACATATCCCCCACAGATGAGGGGGAACTACTGTTTCTAGATCTTGATGTTTTTAAAATCCAATCTGACAGTCTCTGACTTTTAACTGGGTTCTTTAAGCCATTTACATTTAGTGTGATGGGCACCACTGGTGAGGCCATGCTTGACTGCATGCCTTGCTTTTGTTTCCTACTTGCCCTATATGTTCTTTCTTCCCCTTTTCCCATTTCTCTTTCATATTGAATGTGTACTGTGATTCTATTTTATCTGTGATGTTTAATTGTTAGTTATAACTCTGCTTTTTGCTATTTTAGGGTTTATACATACATCTCTACTTTGACATTCTACTTCAAGTGATATTACAGAAATTCACATATAAGGTAAGAACCCCACAATAGTGCCTTCCATTTCTATCTTCTTGGCCTTCACTTCCATACATAATTTGTTTCTACATATGTTATAATAAACTTCCAGTACATAAATCTTAATTTGGCTTTAGGCAATCCATTACTTTTTTAAAGATTTAAATTAAAAGAATAAAATGACTTTGGGTTTATCCGTGTAACTAACATTTCTGAGATTCTTATTTATATAAATTTTTATTTCCATGTGGTACTTTTTTTCTGCCTAAAGAACTTCTTTCAATGTTTCTTTCTGCATTGGCTTGTTAGTAATGATCTTTCAGCTTCTGTGTCTCTGACAAAGTCTTTGAACTCTAGGTTCATAGGTCTTTCCTTTTGTCAGTGTTTCAAAAATCATGCTCTGATGTCTCTGCTTGCATTGTTTCCAATGGGAAATCTGTTGTTATTTGTGCATTTGTTCCTCTGCCCTTACATATCTTTTTTCTCTAGCTGCTTTTTAAGATTTATAACTTACCATTAATTTTAAACAATTTTATAATGACATGCCTTAGTATAATTTTCTTGACGTTTCTTGTGCTTAGGGTTTGTTGAGTTTCTTGAATCTGTGAGTTTACAGTTTTTAATAAATTTGAAAATTATTAACCACAATTTTTATTTTTCAGACCCTTTCACCACTCTCAGATTCTAATTACAATGATATTAGGTTGAGTTTGTACCAGGGCTTTATTCACTTTTTCTCCCTTATTTTTTCCATATTTCTCTCTGGATAATTTCTATTGCTACACTCAAGTTCACAAATGCAATACCTACTGCAGTTACATGCTGCATCACTAACTGATGTCTAAGCAGAGTGTCTCACATGGGTGACATGCCAATATCCCATTCTGCTTATTTTTACTCTGAGCTGTGTGACTCTCATCTCCAGATGTCTGGACTGAGTCTCGTCCATGTCTTCCTTGGCTCTCCTTAGCTTGCTTCATATATTTTCTAGCTTCTTAAAGACATAAAATGTGGTCTCAATAACAATTTCAATATTTGTGTCTACCAATTATATCACATATCATTTCTGGGTCAATTTTATTTTTTTTCCCTAAATTGGGACCATTATTCTTACTTCTTCATATGGATGATAATTTTTTATTGGATAACAGATTCTGTACTTTGCTATTCTTTATTGCTTGCTGTATATTTTTGTATTCCTATAAATGTTCTTGCTCTACAAGAAGCTACTTGGAAACAGTTTGATCTTGCCCATTCTCACTTTTGTGATTTGTGAGGCAGCAGCCATGGGGTTCTCTCTAGGGTTGATTCTGCCAAACTACTGAGATAAACCCTTCTGGGTACCACGCCCCATGCCTGAAATAATGTGCTGCACTTGGGGCTGGGGGAGGGGGCAGGAACCATTGACCAGCTCTCCTGCACACTGAGATTGCTGCCTCTTTCCCCATCAGGTTTTCTCTGATCTCAGGTGATTCCCTCACCTGTGTACACTGAATAGTCAGCCACAGACTCTGAGGTGGGGCAGGGTGGCTTGGAAATCTCTGAAAGTTCCTCTTTGCACAGTTCTCTCCTCCCCAAAATTCCACCTGATGATGCCCAAGACCCCTGCTCTGCACCCTGGCCCCCACCTGCCTCACTCTTCCCTTGCTCCATGCTGGACACACCTCTGGGTGACGTGCTACAGATTTCAGGGCTCTCCTCGTCAGCGTCAGACTTCTCTGGGGTTGCTGCCATTTGCTGCCAATGACAAACATCTTGAAACTTTCATCCAGTGTAGGTTACGTGGTTTGCAGAGGAAGATTGTATATGGTTCTGATTACTCCACTTTGATTAGAAGCAGAAGTGTCCAAAGTCTCTTCTTTATGGGAGTCTTTGGTCAACTAGAGCATCTGGCAAGTGGTTATGAGGAAAGTATCGTGTTTGTCAGCAAGAAATCACACAAACGGAGCTGAGACTTTCAATGGCTGGATTTGGGCATCCACCCCACACACTATTAGCTCTGCCTTGCTGACTTGGTGTTAGACATGGGTTCCTGTGTGCTGGCTTCTGACATGCCACTCATCAAATTGCAGGGGCTGTTTGGTCCCTGCTACAGCTGGGGACTCTGCCACACTGCACCCCCAGAACCATGACTAATGTTCATCTAAGTTATCACTGCCTTCGTCTTAAGCAGCAGAGACCTAAACAGAAACTGATTTTCTACCCACGACCAGACAAACACTTGGCAATGTCCTATCTCTTTGGCTCCCACACTGTGGTCCTGACTGTTGTGACCCTTTGATTTTACAGCCCCCAGCCCTGAGGACTCCACAGTGAACCATGCTCAACACAGAAGCACAAAACCAGCCAACACAGAGCAAGATGTTTACCACAGGGTCACTTGAAGCATCAGCTTCAAACACAGGAAACACTCTGTGTTAGTCTGCTTTGCTATGAAGGAGAACCCAAATCTGAGAATTCATAAAGAAAAGGGGCTTATTTGGCTCATAGTCTGTGGGCTACACAAGGATCCTGACCCAGAACCTCCTTCTGCTGAGGGCCCAGGGAGCTTCTGGTCAAAGTAGAATGCCAAGGGGAGCAGGTGTCGCAAGGGGGAGGCGAGCAGGTGTCACATGGGGGAGAGGAGCATGTGTCACTGGGGCAGGGGAGCAGGAGTCACATGGGGGAAGGAAGCAGGTGTCACATGGGGGAAGGAAGCAGGTGTCACATGGGGAGGGGAGCAGGTGTCACATGGGGGAAGGTAGCAGGTGTCATTGGGGTAGAGGAGCATGTGTCACATGGTGGGAGGGAGCAAGTGTCACATGGGGGAGGGAGCAGGTGTCACATGGGGGAAGGGAGCAGGTGTCACATGGGGGAAGGAAGCAGGTGTCACATGGGGGAGGAGAGCAGGAGTCACATGGGGGAAGGAAGCAGGTGTCACATGGGGGAAGGAAGCAGGTGTCACATGGGGGAGGAGAGCAGGAGTCACATGAGGGAGGGGAAGCAGGAGGGAGAGGAGGGGGCAACAGGCTCTGTAAACAACCAGAGCAGAGAACTGTTCATTCCTCGGGTGCTCCATGCTATTCATGAGGGATTCACCCACCATGAGCCAAACACCTCTCCTGGCCTCTCCTCCAACACTTCAACATGACATTTGGGGGCTACAAATGATATCATCCCCTAAATGTCCAACAGCAGCAGGTAAACTGATGAAGGAACTCCCAGACTCAGGTGGTGGACACCATGCAGCCATCAGAGACAGTGCTGGGGAAGGACGTCTGATGTGGGAGCATCTGCAGCACTGTGGGGAGGAGCATTACAAGGGACAGGCTCAGTGGAGACCTTCCACCCGCAGGCATGCTCAGCGTGGAGAAGGCCTGGAGGCACAAGGCTGACACAGAACAGAGATAGACTCCGGGTCCCAGTGTGGCAGACGGTTCCATTTTACTGACATTACTCATCTAATTTCTAAGCTTAATACAATCAATGTCTTTCTTTAGTAAAGAAAGTTAATCAGAATAAAAGTGTGGGTTTTCTTTTAATTAGAGGGGTCCACGGCCACACTCCTGAAGGCTCATGTCAGGGGCAGGGTGGGCACACACCATGGCTCAGCCACAGACTGCAGGTCTTTGCTGGGAGAGGCCACATTGTGGAAGAGGTGGTGGCCTCATGCCGTGTCCTCATGAATATTGACAATTTGCATTTTATATGCTCCAGCCCCCTGCTGTGAAGGTCAGGTTCCGTAACTCCTAACAAATGTTCATTAAAACTCTCAGGGTAGCAGCTCATTCCAAAGGCCAACTTGGAGGGCAGGTGTCCTGCCCGGCCCAGCCACCTTCTGCTGCTTGGGACCAGGCTGCCTACACTAAGCCAGGCCCACCTGGTTAGAAAGTGTCCCCCCCAGCAGCAGGCCCTGGCCCACTCCCTCCTTCTACTCAGATGTGAGTACCAGAGTGTGGAGGGACATGAGGGAAGTAGACCCCTGCTACAAATGCCCCCCTGCCCCGAGTGCACACCCAGGGAGCGTCCTCTCTAGGGACAGCTCGGGAAAGAGCAGCAGTCTCCTCAGCCACTTCCAGCAACAAGTCTGGTGGGAAGACAAGAGCCACCCATGCTGAACACACGGGAAGCCACCCCAGCAAGTGGCGCTTCCCTCCTGGAGGTGACAACTCTGAGAACATTTGGAAAGGCCATGGTTGGTAGGCAGCTGTGACTCTGAGTGGGTATAATGTCCCAAGCCCATCCCGTCCATGACAGCTTAGGACTTTGGGTACAGAACACCCAGCTCACTGAATGCACAGTGCCAGGACCCAGGACCTCCCTGTCCACCAGGACACCCACATCCCAGGACCTTCCCATCCACTCTTGTCAATTCAGACAGGACCTGGCATCCTCCTTGGCTATTTCACCAGCAACGAGCCATTTGTTTCATGCTAGAAAGATGCCGGTTTACACTGTTCATTTTAGTCACTCGTTTATACTTTGGTCATTCCCTTAAACCAGATGGTCAGTTCTACGCATCTCACGGAGCAGCTCACCTCTCCCCGGGCACAAGCAGCTTCATATTTGCTGTACCAAGCAGAATGGAGGTCAACCTCCCGGGCAGGAGCCTAGCTATGACCAATACAGGCTGTGTGGTGGTCCCTGCAGTGACAATGGCATCTGGGTCCAGCTGCACCAGGCCTGCACAGTCAGCAGCAGCTGCTTAGTACATGGTTTGGAAAGACGTTGATTTCCACGACACTCTGACCTGGCCATACAAGGCCAGTGTTTGCACAATGTTCCTCTGTCCCTAGGAGTCCAGAGACTTCCTCCACACTGCTGGCATCTGCCTCATTGGCCATGCAGACAGAGCAGGGCTAATCCCACCTGCTCTTTCTTCAGCGGCCAAAATAAACAGACGGTGGCCTCCCTGCCTCAGGGCCCCTCTTGTGGCAGCATGTTAGAGCTCTGACATTAGCCTAGGGCCTGCAATGAGAAATGTCTTCACACCCACATTTGGTGCGTCCTTCAGGGCAGCACAGGTGGCCAGTATTCTGGGAGAGCCTGGGATCTCAACAACGGTGCACACAGAGAAAGTAATGTTGCCTGAAGGTTGTCCTGGAACTCAGCCTTCGGAGGGGAGCCAGGAAGCATAATTCTACATTTCTTACTCTCAAGCCACTAGCACCCAACCACAGTGGCTTCTCGTCAGATTGAGGACAGCAGGGTCCCTGCACCAGTGGCCAGGGTGATGGGCAGGCAGCAGCCACCGTGAGGAGGTGGGGGAGCTGGGATGGGCTCTCAGCGTCTCTTGAGCATCTGAGCTTCTCAGCGGCAGCTCTGCCTGCGCACAGCTCACCAGCCAGCACAGCAGAAGCCTGATGGGAACAGAAGAGTCAGCGCTTAGCAGCCAGGAGCCTTATGCCTAGAGCTTGTCCCCTCCCACTGCACCTCACAGCCACCCATCCCTGGGGAGGAACAAACATCTCCCCCAGACCTGCCGGCTGGCCCGGGGCTGGCGACCTGTGCTGACCACACCACACTGCACCCCACCTCTGCCTGTTACACTTCTCCCTCCTCCCTCAACGGTGTGGGGCCTTCCACAGAACGAGGTACCATGAACTTAGCAGCCTAAAACTGCACACACAGCCTCACAGCTTTTATGGGTCAGGGGGCTGGGCACAGCTTAGCTGGTTCCCCCACTGAGGGTCGCACCAGGCTGACGTGGAGGTGTCAGGAGAGTACGTGTTCTGGAGCTTCCCTGGGGAGGAATCAGCTTCTGAGCTCACACACGTGGTTGGCAGAACCTGTTTCCTCCTGGACCTGGGACTGATGGCATTTGATCCTAGGGTGCATTCTTGGGGTCTTGAGGCTGCCCACAGCTCCCAGAGGACTGTCATGGTTCTTTGCCATGGGGACCCCTCCAACACGGCCACTTTCCTCACATCTACAAGGTGAATCCCTGGGGTAGGTTCTCAATAAGACAGTCTCTATAGGGCCTCGTGTTCAGGGAATTCACACCCACCACCTTCTCCAGGTCCTTAGTGAGAAGCAAGTCACAGGTCCTGCCTGTCCTCTCAGGGAGGATGACACACAGGCGTGAACACCATGGGTCCCCTCAGTGTGTTTCCACCACAGGTGACTATGGACTAAGTTGAGAGACCCACAGCTGTACAGTCAGAGACCCCCGGGCACAGGACGGGGGAGGGAGGGTCTCCTAGAAGAGAAAGGGGCACATTTGTAAAATGTTAGCATTGCTCTTCAAGTGATATTTAGTTACAGTGAATCATTAGAATGCAACCTGTTAAAGGTAACTTATTTTATTTTTACACATGGGTCACTATGACAGTTTTGATACAGACTATTATGGTCCATTATTTCTTTTCCAAGAAACACAGCTCACAGCATCCTTTCTGACTCCCGTGTGCCAGGCTCCACCCGCCTGGCCTGTCGGGGTCACTGGGATGACTTCATCTGTTTATGTCCACACAGATTTCATGCTTCTTGATTTTTGTGCATGTCAAAACTTTTGTAATGACCTATGTATGGTTACTAACATTTTAACAAATGTTAACATTTAAAATATGTCAATTTGTGCTCAAAAATAAACTGTTTTACTTTTAAAGAAACCTGTAGTTTTTCTTAAAAACACAAGAACATGTTTGTTACCTCCTGCACACTGGGTCCACGTCCACCTGGTCACACAGGTTGTCTTCATGGCTATGCAATGGCACCACAGAGACCACTGTCCGCTCTCCTCCTATGGCCTCCGTCTTCGGCCCACCCATGTCTGTGGACAGGGCATCAGGAGTCCCGGCCCACTTCAGAGTCTGCCCCCTCTGTCTTACTGTTGGGGGGTAGCCTCACCACTGGCCAGGAGGCAAGGAAGAGGCGGGCACTGTGCCACGGAAAGACCCTGACATGTCCCCAAGTACTTGGTTGTGTAAGAGATGAGGATTCTGTACAACTTAACACGTCTAATTAATGTATTTAGACATGAGTTTCAATGGCACATGGTGTATATTTCAAGAAGACGGTTTCTAAAACAGGCTTTGGCTTGTTCTCTGAGAAAGAGGGGCGTTGGAATCTCGTTCTGATGCATAACAGAAGCAAACAGGGAGAGCTGGGGAGGGACTGAGCTCTCACGACCAGCCAGAGCCTCTAGTTGCCACAGAAGCACACACAGTGTGGACACCCGGGAGGAGGCCAAGCTCCAGGAGCTCACCACCCGCTGGCCAGGCTGGCGCTGGTGGGCCCAGCCTGCCCACACCTCTACCACCCATGCCTACTGCCATGATTTTTATTTCAAACCACAGAGAATCTTCACCATGGAAGCATAAATCTGAATTCTTTATGGATTTGCACTTAAGAAATTTTTATGGAGTTTGCACTTAAGAAATTTTTTCTTATTGAGAAATGTCTGCTTCTTTGGAAACATGAATTGCTCAATCACCTCTTTTTGTAAAGAACTGCACGGGCCCTGCATAGCGTTTATAGAAATCATTAACATGAGACCCGAGATTTGGATAACCACGTTTCATCGACCAGGTGGAGAACTCGGTGGCTACACTTTCACTGTGGGAGCCCAACAGGTGTTTTGGAGCAAATTTCAGAGGGGTTGATCCATCTCAAGAGGTGAAGGGCTGCCCAGCCAGCACCTCCCATTTCCAGTCCATGTGATGGACTGGTAGAGAGCTGGTCCCCTGAGGGGAGGACCAAAGGTCACGTGATTCCTGGGGTCATGTGCTCATTCACTTGGTGAAAGCAGAATGTGACCATTAGCCTTTCTGATGGTGCTGCCTGAGCACACAGGGACAGGGCAGGCTCACGTGGAGGTGGCCAAGCCCACAGGGACCAGGCAGACCCACAGGAGGTGGCCAAGCCCACAGGGACCAGGCAGACCCACAGGAGGTGGCCGAGGACACAGAAACCAGGCAGACCCACAGGAGGTGGCTGAGGACATGGGGACCAGGCAGACCCACAGGAGGTAGCCAAGGACACGGAGACCAGGCAGACCCACAGGAGGTGACCAAGCACACAGGGACCAGGCAGACCCACAGGAGGTGGCCGAGGACATGGGGACCAGGCAGACCCACAGGAGGTGGCCGAGCACACGGGCACCAGGCGGACCCACAAGAGGTGGCCGAGCACACGGGGACCAGGTGGACCCACAGGAGGTGGCCAAGCACACCTTGGGCCAGGCGGACCCACAGGAGGTGGCCAAGGACACGGAGACCTGGCAGACCCACAGGAGTTGGCTGAGGACATGGGGACCAGGCAGACCCACAGGAGGTGGCCAAACACACGGAGACCAGGCAGACCAACAGGAGGTGGGCATGAGACATTCCCCTACAACCTTGCAGGCTGGGAGCCCTGCCTCCTTGCTCCCTGGAGCCTGCCCAGAGCTGGCTGTTCCTTACGCAGTGTGTGCAACCACTGGAGACTGACCTCCCAGGTCTCCCAGGTACCAGGGGTAGGGACGTCAGCTCCCCACAGGGTCCATGCCCGCTGCACAGCCCCTGACTTTCCTGCCAGGTGGCTGCTGACTGTCAGTCTTCTCACAACGTAAGACTGTGTAATCTGCCTACCTCATTGGATGTGCAGAAGGGCCTGGTCACCCTTGGCTGGCTGCAAAAGCCTGACAAGACTGGTCTGGGTGAATGGGGCTGCCCTGAGCAAAGGCTCCCCTCCTCTCAACAACCCCCAGCCTGGGCCTGACACCCAGGGTGGTGCCCAGGACAGTGACTGTGAGACTGACCTACAGTTTGCCTCATCCACCTGCTTGCTATTTGGGGAAACTGGCTTAAGAAACTTATTCAGAGAGTATATTCAGAAAGAAATTGAAATCTTCTTACCAGCAGCTTCCTTTCCGTGGATGGTATAGTGTAGCACCATCCACACATATGGTCTTCAAAAGCACTCTGCCTTTAATCAGAGCAAACATTTACTTCCTCTCAAGATGAAGAACAGCTGTCCAAAGACCTTCCACCATGGATTCCAATGCACTTGTCTAAGTCTGTTGTTTTTTTTTAACCTTATGCTGATGTAAAGATATACAAAAAATATCAAAGCCGCAGATAGACTCAGGTTGAGTTTATGGACCCCAGAATGGTGTCTCCTCACACGCCTCATTTCCAGACACAGCCTCTGGGGTGACTGCACTCAAAGCCTCTCTGACCAGGAATCGGGGCCTCCTGGGCTGGGTGCAGGTGACAGGCCCTCCCGGGACACCTACAGGTGCTGATGGAGGGGGCACATCTATGTCGCCCTCTCCTGTGCTTCCTCCAGCAGGACCCCCAGAGTTTGTGGAAATGTAGTAACCTTGCGTCAGAACTCACCTTTCCCTATTTGGGGCTGGAAACAGCAACTGCCCCTGCCGTCCAGCTGAGAATCACACCACAGCGTTACTCTGGCAAACCTCACGTCCTCGCTGAGCTCCGGGCATTACACCCGCTTCAAAACTGTCTTGTGGCTCATTCTATTTTCTCCCCATTGCAAACCAAGGTGTGCAAATGCTTGACTGCTTGTCAGCATTTATATTTGGAATGTTAATGTAATGTGCAGCGGTGGTGAGTGATATACCAAGTGTCCAGGGGTCCAGACCTTAAATAATTGCCTCTCGATGTCACTCTGCAAGGAGCCCTAATGATGCACTGAAACTTCCACAGGCACACTCGTCATCAGGTGTTCACAGCTGACAGCAGGGGCACTCAGTTCCCCTGAGCTGTTTGTTGAGACCTGTGACACCAGCCAGGATGGACACAGTCACCAGGCAGGGGTCCCTCCCAGGTTCCAGAGGCGCTGCCAGCCAGCAGACCTCTACCCTCGTGCTAGGGCTTTTCCTCACATAGCCTGTGGGAACATTTGGCTACTTTCCATTTTCTAATTGTTTTTCCTTATTGACACGTAAATTAATTCACCTTACAAGTGTGAAATATTCTACTTTTAAGTCAGCCCCGCTGATTTACACAGTCACACCGGGCTTCCTCAACCAGCCATATTGATCTTTCATTATTCTCCTGTCTTAGAAGTTACCCATAGCATCTTTGTGGTTGACAAAGGGCTTCCCAATCACCCTCAATTAGCTTTATTACTTGTCATCACAAATTTAAGATTATTCCTTAAATGTTGTTTTATGTAAGGATTAATTTAAGGAGAATGCCTGATGGCCTTTGGAGAATGAGCAGTGGAAAGGGATGGAGCACGTGTGGGTCGTCTTTCCAGAGCTCTGAGCTCTGCTGGAGCCCAGATTTCTCACCTCAGGTGGAGGCAGGACCAGAGCTGCCCAGGCCCTGCTCCTCCAGCCCCTCCAGTGCACTCTGGACTCAGGAGGGCAAAGCCAGGCTAGGCGGCCGACGCCTCAGCACCACACGGCTTCCAGGCTCTGGTTCTGCTTCTGGTGAGTCCTGCAAAGCCTGCAGCCACGTGCTGAACACCTGCTCTGGGGTGCGGCTGGATTTGAGCACTGAGACCCTCAGGTGAGGAAGGCAGCAACAACATCCCTATTTCCCAGTGAGGAAACAGAGGCACAGCTGGAGGACAGGGGAGCGGGGCTTCTAGTCCCCTCTTGCCCAGAGTTGGACAGTCACCTGGTGAGCTAACTGGCCAGGCCCTCTCCATGGGCCATTGCAGAGGCGGGCCCAGTGACTTCCCCAGAAGAGGTACTGCTCCCTCAGGCCCAGGGACCCCTCACTTGCCTTCCACCATACCCACCCCTCCAGGCTTGCAGAGATCACCAAGTTTCTACACTCTGGTGCCCTCCTCAGATTCTGCCCCAGCCCGGACCACCATACAGCACCTCAAACCTGGGAGCTTGACCATCTAACCACAGAGGAGGATCCGGGCCCAGGGCAGCCCCCTCAGGGGCACGTGCTCCATCAGAACCCTGGAGTGGTAAGGGTCACACAATATACAGTCAGACCCAAAGACTGGTATATGTTCTGGAAACCTCAATTTCTCAACACTGGCAGGTCCCCAAGGCCCCCTCCTCTGTACTCTGTCAAGACCCCACTCCTCCCTCCTCCCCTCCTCCTCCGTGCTCGATCAGAACCCCACTCCTCCCTCCTCCCCTCCTCCTCTGTGCTCCATCAGAACCCCACTCCTCCCTCCTCCCCTCCTCCTCCGTGCTCCATCAGAACCCCACTCCTCCCTCCTCCTCCACCCTCCGTGCTCCATCAGAACCCCACTCCTCCCTCCTCCCCTCCTCCTCTGTGCTCCATCAGAACCCCACTCCTCCCTCCTCCTCCACCCTCCGTGCTCCATC
>NW_003852470.1:1699991-1701701 GCF_000181295.1 Otolemur garnettii | reverse complement strand
CCTCCGTGCTCCATCAGAACCCCACTCCTCCCTCCTCCTCCTCCGTGCTCCATCAGAACCCTGCTCCTCCCTCCTCCCCTCCTCCTCCATGCTCCATCAGAACCCCGCTCCTCCCTCCTCCACCCTCCGTGCTCCATCAGAACCCCACTCCTCCCTCTTCCCCTCCTCCTCCACCCTCCGTGCTCCATCAGAACCCCACTCCTCCCTCCTCCCCTCCTCCTCCATGCTCCATCAGAACCCCACTCCTCCCTCCTCCTCCACCCTCCCTGCTCCATCAGAACCCCACTCCTCCCTCCTCCTCCACCCTCCATGCTCCATCAGAACCCCACTCCTCCCTCCTCCCCTCCTCCTCCATGCTCCATCAGAACCCCACTCCTCCCTCCCCCCTCCTCCTCCATGCTCCATCAGAACCCCCCTCCTCCCTCCTCCTCCATGCTCTGTTGGGACCCTGCTCCTCTCTTCTCCCCCATCCTCCTCAATGTACTGGGCCCCTGGTGACGTCCTGAGATCTTTCCAGCAGGGAACTGTGTGCACAGCTTCTTCAAAGAGAGGCTCTTGAGAGAGTCAATACCCGTGTGAATGAATGAATGAATGAATTAATTAATTACATTGATGTGATAGGCTTGTCAGTCCTGTGGCAAAGAGCTTGGTGTCATCAAGCTACCATCCCTTCCAGCCCAGGGCAGAGGAGGCAGCTCTGGCTCTCCCCAGGCTGTGTCCCCAAGAACAAGGCTTAGATGCTGGCCTCACCTCCTTTTTTTGTTTATAGATATTTGCATTTTGATCACTTAAGACTTCAAGGAGACAGGAAAGAGAGCACTCCAAGGCCTCTGTAACTCCCTACCTCATTTGCATCAGCAAATCTGCATATAAATGGTAAAGCCACCCTGTGAAGGCTGTCACTTGGGGACATCCTCAGAATCTCCTTCCCAATCTCCGTAGCTGCCGATATCAATTTGCCTGTTACCAAATTAGACCCAGTAATGAGCTGCCAGCTGGCCGTGGGGAGGGCCCCGGGGAGGGCACTGCAGACTGCTGTCTGCTTCTGGGGGTGCAAGCCTGGTGGGGGCAGTAGGCCAGGAGCCCTGGGGATGGACCCACAGCACCCAAGCAGGCAGTGGGCAGCGATGGATGTGCCCCTGGACCCTGGCCTGGGGTGCCAGGCAGGAAGCTGGGGCCGTCTCCTGGGCAACACATCCCCCCATCAGGGCTCTTTCCAGATGAGGCCCTGAATCTGTGACTTAGCAGAGGGGGCTCTGCGGTGTTTATGGGGAGCACTTCTCACATTTTCACAGACAATTCAAACATCATTCTAAGTATCAAACATCTTTAATGTCTTCATTCCTCAGGAAGTGATAGTGAACGCTCCTCTATTCACGGCCGTTCCCTGTGAGGAGGAGACAAAACGTCCACCCTTCTCAGGTTTCCAGTGCACAGTTCACCCCCAGAAGGCACGCTGGTCTCAGGGGCCCCCTCTTCCCCTTGAGCTAACTTGGAGTCACGGCATCTGCAACAAGCTCCTCAAAAGCCTAATTCAAATTCCAGCTTTAAAACAAGGTCCATTTCATGGTGTTTCCTAACCATCACCCCTGACCATCACTCCTGACCATCAACTCTGACCATCACTACTGACCATCACTCCTGACCACACATCCAACCATCACTACTGACCATCATCCCTGACCCCATCCCTGACCCCCATCCCTGGCC
>NW_003852470.1:1693274-1698614 GCF_000181295.1 Otolemur garnettii | reverse complement strand
TCACAGTGTGGTCTCACTGTGTGGGGTCACAATGTGGTCTCACTGTGGGGGGGGTCACAGTGTGGCCTCACTGTGGGGGTCACAGTGCAGTTTCACACCTTTCAGGGAGACAGGCATTACAGATAAAGTCAAAAACCAGCACGTGGAGGGCACACTGGTCCAGCCTGAAAAGCAGGACATCGTGAAGTGGGGGATCACGGGTGACAGCAGGTTTGAAGTCTAGATTTGTGGTTGGTTAAATAAACTGGTGACCTCCAGGTGTGGTTCCTACGTTGTCTTACTCAGCCTTCACCCTGTTTGTCACAAAGGACGTCTCCAAGAAGGGAGGGGGTGAGCCGAGGCCTGTCTGACCTCCCCTCTCATGAGCTCAGCTTGAGGGTATATTTAGGGCACTTTGGGGGGCTTGAGATGTATTCTAGTTCACAGTACATACCTTATGGTATATATGCACATTCTTTAGCACAGGCATCCTCAAACTACGGCCCGTGGGCCACATGCAGCCCGCCTAGGACATTTATCTGGCCTGCCACATGTTTTTGATGCCACTGCCTGTCCTGCTTGGCAGCCGACTTGTCCCAGGCCCACAGTCCGGCCCTCCAGCAGTCTGAGGGACAGTGAACTGACCCCCTGTTTAAAAGTTTGAGGACCCCTGCCATTTTTGGTATATATGCTAAAGAACCAAAGGATATATGCTAACAGAATAGATTCAGAAATTCAAACCACCTTCAAATTGTGAACTGCATGAAAAAGGAACGTGTCCGTGCACTGCTAGCTGCTGTCTCAGGCAGCAGGGACACTTCCCGAGCCCAAGTGCATCCCAGGTACCCTGAGGGGTCCATTGCCACCTATCTGCATTTAGTGGTGCCCAGAAAGGCTGAGCTAGTAAAAGTTTTGGGGTTCCTAAACAATGTTTCTCAGCAGTGAGATTTCAGGACCGAAGTTATGGGTTGTCCTTAAAGATATCACAGCCTGAAGAAACGGAGGAGGCTGCCACACGCAGGGTCTCTACCCCACCTCAAGCAGCTCGGGCCGAGGAAACACCACCTAATCAGCCAGCAGGAGGAGGATGTGAGCCCTGACCCCAAGCACTGGCCATGGCCCTGCACGCACTCTGACTGTCTTCATGCTGCTCAGGGACTGGGGCCCTGATCGAGGTCCCACGGCTGGCGGTACCTGGAATGGACAGTCACAGGCTGGGGGATGAGACCAAGGGAGGCTTGGAGCCCAGCCCCACCTGGCACTAGTTCTGTCTTTGGGCAAACTGTTCACACATTTCTGCAGTTGAAGATAATGCCACCCACTTCAGCTTTTTCCCTGCGTCAAGGAGGACCATGCGTGGAATGCCTGGGACATAGTTCAGCAGTGTCCTTCACTAGCTCAACTTTGCTGATCTTCCCAGGAGCTCTGCCGTCTAGGGTTAAAGGATGACCACACATTTTCCCGACAAGGATTCTGTGCTCAGGCTTCAGGGAGGGACAAGTTGTTGGATGCGCCCACACAGGTAGTCCCACTGCCTGGCGCCTCCTTCTGCACACCTGGATCCCTGCGGGCACCTGGGGCAGCCCTACTCATGTCTGTGGGCCTGGCCAGGGATGCACTTTCCCTGGCTGCTGGGGGCAGAAGGGACAGCCTGTGACCACTGTACACAGCTAGAGACAGCACGAAGGAGCCTGGCTGGGCCTGTCATCTGATTCACACTGCCCTTCCTTACGTGGCTCGAGGTGCGGGGAAGCTGACAGGCAGCTTTTCTGTTTTCTTTTCTGTCTGTCCTGTTTGGACAGGCTCCACAGGCTCCACAGGCTCCAAAGGCTCCACAGGCTCCACAGACTCAGGAACACTCCTGCTAATGCTGGAGAAGTCCCATCCCAAGCCGGCTAGAACTCTACCTGCCCTGAGAGGGAAGCTGAGCACCCTGCTCCTGGTCAGCTGCCCAAGGCTCTGACCTCCCTGGCCAGGGCTGTGCACATGGCCCTGGGATGTGACAGGTGAGTGGGTGCCACACTTGGGCACGCAGGTATCTCAGAGGCAGCAGTGGGAGGGGGGCTCACTGTGGCGGGCACAGCCTGCTGTCCATCGCCCAGGCTCCCCTTGCAGCTCCACACTGGAAACTGTGGAGCAGTCCAGGGAGCAGTGAAGGAGTGGCCAGGAGCCCTCCAGAGAGGGCAGGATGGCAGGGAAGGAGGATTGGTCTGTGCTAATAAATGCCGTGCATGAAGCAGACCAGAAAAACAATTTAATTCCAATCTTCTCCCATGAACGTGTTTCCTGCTCACCCACGAGCACAGAGCGTCTGCTAATGAGACTCCAGCATGAGGAGCCCCCTCTCAACGGGGCCTCCATGTTCAATTAAAGCAAAGGCACCATTGTCAGACTGTGTTTATCTGAAAATATCAAGATCATTTGTAACTACAGAATCTTTTATGCAAGTTGACATTTAATTTAAAATTAAAAACTGATTGTGTTTAAATAAAAAGTAATATAAAGTATTATCTTGGCTTTAAAACATTTCCAGAGAATTTCTCTGAAAACAGATCTCAGAGAGCATCAGTCCACAAATTTTTTCTATTTATTTGTAGCTCTTTTTCCTTCCAAGTGGAGAATTTTGTTTCACTTTTTTCAGTTTTAGAACATTTTCTAAAAGTTGATTTTTATCCTTTAAGTCCTGTGATTTTCAACATTTCCATCACTCTCATGTGGCTCCCACGCCCTCCCCAACCAACAGAGACACCTGCTGTTGAGATGGGCCTCTCAAGACCCACTGACCCCCCAATCTGGGAATGTGCCCCTTGGTTCTGCTGTGATGCACCAGCCAGGACACCCCCTTCTCAGAAGTGATACTGAAAATTCAGCTTCCCCTACTCCAGGGGAAGATGTCCTCTGAAATCTGCTTTTGTCCCTGGTTTTTATTGTCACCAGAAAAAAAGATGATGATAACAGGGTGACCTCACCCTGAGTCCAGGCCCCACCCTCCCCCACCTATGGGCCAAGCCAACCCTGAGCTTGGAGGGGAGGAAAGATGGGCAGAGCCACCCACCAGCCAGGGCAGCCACCTGCTGCCCTGTGCCACACGCTAGCCCCGGGACGGTCAGCTGGGAAGGCAAAGAGGCCTGGACCCTTGGGAGCACCCAGGCCACTCCGTAAAGGGAGCACTGAACTCTGGGGTCCTGCTGCCCCAGGGCTGATCTCCCTTTTAGAAAACAAAGAACAGCAAGTTCAAACCTTTGTGAAAAGCTCTAAAGGGTAGAGACAAGCAGACTTAACCTCCTGTAAAAAGCAGAAGAGAAAACGCCGTTTTCGGCACAGGATGAAGGGAGGCACAGATGCCCCTACAGCCACCTCACACCACACTGGCTCCAGGTGCAGTCTGCACAGCTGAGCGTCCTCAGCCTCCCTCCCAGGAAGCCCCTCCGACTTCTGCAGGAGCTGTGCTCAGCATTCTTCCTCCCTGAGTTAACTGGTTTCTTGTTTTTCACTGGATTAGATCCTGAGTCTATTTTATTTTTTAAGACAGAGTCTCACTATTTCGCCCACAGTAGAGTGCTCTGGCGTCACAGCTCACAGCAACCTCAAACTCTTGGGCTTAAGAGACTCTCCTGCCTCAGCTTCCCAAGTAGCTGGGACTACTGGCACCCACCACAACACCTGGCTATTTTTTGGTTGTAGTTGTCATTGTTGTTTAGCAGGCTCAGGCTGGGTTTGAACCTGCCAGCTCTGGTGTATGTGACTGGTGCCTTAACCACTGAGCTACAGGCACCAAGCCCTGTGTCTATCATTTTATCAGAACCAAGTTTTCTATCACTTGGAAATAGACTTTAATTAGATGTCCAAGAAGTCAGCCCCAATCGTGGAGCCATGGTAAAAAGTAAGACATAGAGTGACATTTCTTCATTGTCTATTAGGGACAGACAGGGAACAGGGTGAGAGAAGGGGAACAAAAGGTGGGGGTGGGAGAGTAAAAAGCCAGACAGGTGGCGCCTCCGCTCGGGCAGGCAGGATGAGAAGACAGACTATCCTGGGCGGCTACACAGGCAGAGCCAGCCGAGACAGTGGTTAGAAACTGGTGAGGTTCAGGTGTGTTCTGTCTGCTTATAAAAGAGAGTCAGGCTTCCCCATTGAACTGGCCCTGCAGCCTGACCTCCCCTTTCCAAGCAGCTCTGCTGCTGCTGCTCGGTTTCCTCTTTGTTCTGGAGTCAAAGAGCTTTCAGTTCTGGGGGCTGCTTGCTAGTGGCACCCAGAGAAAGCCCAAAGCAGGGCTGGGGCCTTCATACCCCCTGACAATATGTATTGAGAAAGCGTGACCCACAGGCTTCCCTACAGTGCTGGGAGGTCCCACGGGACACAGCTGGGTATCAGGTGGGGTCTGCATCCTCATGGCAGCACGCAGTGGGAGCAGTGAGTCTGGGGGAGACCAGAGCAGGATGAGAAGAAGGGGTGCTATCTGGATGGATGGGGGTGGGGCTGGACAGGCCACAGGTCAGGCTACTGGAGGCAGACTCCACACAGAAGCGAGTGGGGAGCCAGCTGTGCCCTGTCCTGAGGGAGCACGGTGAGGACGTGCAGGCAGAGGAAAGGAAACACAGCTGACCGTCAGTGTCCTGAGAGGACAGCCCTCCAGAGCCATTGGAACTGGGCAACTGGACAAGGCCTGGGTGCTGCACTGACCAGACACCTGCAGCCACTCCTACAATCATCAGGGGAGGGGACCAGCACCAGCACATCTACCTGGACAGCTCCCTGGCCCAGATGCACATGCCCAGAGCATCAGGGTGAGGAGGCGGGTATGGCCTGGCTCTCTGTGGATATAGCAGGACCCTAGGCCTTGAGGCAGGGACTTCCTTACCCCCTCCCCACCTATTTTCACTTTGTGGAAGGAAGAGGCAGCAGTGGTAAGAGTGGGGGCACATGGGGACAGGAGGAGGTTTGGGTGGAGGACACTGCAGGGGTGAAGGGTGTGGGGCTGGTGTGGGCTTCTGTGAACTCCTCTCCCAAGGGCTCAGTCTCCTTTTGCTCCTGGAAGCATCAGGGCAAACTCAGGAATACAGTCCTGTCATCCCCCACTTCACAGCTTGAGAAACTGAGACTGTTACCTACCCTGGGTTCTAAAACGAACAGGTGACCCTTCAGTGGCCCCCTGCCCCATCCCTTGGGTTTGTCCTGAGTCCAAATAGAAGGGGCCAACTGAAGGAAAGAGAGGCCCAGTGCCACACACAGCCCCCACGTCCAGTAACAATCAGAATGACTATTCTCTGGATTAAAAACAGACTTGCCTATGAGTGTTCAGCTCTGTCCAGACAGCAGGCCTGTCCCGTGAGTGTTCAGCCCTGTCCAGACAGCAGGCCT
>NW_003852470.1:1674339-1692429 GCF_000181295.1 Otolemur garnettii | reverse complement strand
CAGCAGGCCTGTCCCGTGAGCGTTCAGCCCTGTGCAGACAGCAGGCCTGTCCCGTGAGCGTTCAGCCCTGTGCAGACAGCAGGCCTGTCCCGTGACTGTTCAGTCCTGTCCAGACAGCAATCCTGTCCTGCAGGTGGGCAGCTCAGGACCTGAACATCCCTCAAGCAGAGATGCCCTGTGTCCCAGGCTCCTCCTGCCCGCAGTCACGGTGCCGACTGAGTCTCTGTAGCTCACATTGTTCTCTGGGCAAACATCCACCTTTCCCAGGTCTGTTTGTGGTGCTCTGGATCAGTCTGAGGTGTCACCTGCTTCTCAGTCACTTCCCAGTCTCCCGAGGACACCATTTTCTCCACATGGTCCTGGTGCCTTATGAGAAGTTACGTCCTTTTTTGTAGTACATAATTATCTTTAAAGTGTTCTTTAAACTTACCTTATGTGCTGCCCTTGATTATTTTACCAATATGATACTGTAGTTTCTGTTGTCAGAGGAGTAAAAATGAAGCACAGCTGAAACTGGGGTGATGTGAGTCAGTGCTGTGACTGCCATGCGTGGCTCACAGATGCTCATCCTCTGGGTGAACCTGCTCTGTCCACTCACCCCGGGCTGGGGCAGAGGGGCGAGGGAGGACACCTCAGGGTGTCGAGGATCCCATAGGCAGAGCAGACCCACAAGCCCATCCCGTGGGGATGTGGCCTGAGCTGCCCAGCTATCTGTCTCTTCCCCCACCCCCACACTCCTGCCCCACCATGCTCAGACCCAGCACACAGGTGAGGCAGAGGATGGGCAGGAAGCCTTTGCCCCAGACTTGCCCTTCACTGTCTCCATGGACACTAGGGCAGGGGGGGCTGGGCAGGTATGCACCCCTATGTCTATCAGCTTCCCACAATGACAAACCCCCACAAACTGGGTCAGTTAAAGCAGTGCACATTAGCCCTTCACACTTCTGGAGGCCAGAGTCCAAAGTCAAGGGTCAGCAGGGCTGGGTCTCTCCGAAAGCTCTAGGGAAAGGCCTTTGCTGCCTGGTCTTTTCTGGCTTCTGGAGGCTCCTGATGCTCTTGGCTTGTGTCCACGTCTCTGCAGTCTCTGCCTCCGTTACCACACAGCCACCTCCGTCCATGTATGCTGGTCACCTGAACCCCAGGGGCTCTCTGTCCATGTCTCTCCAGACCTGCTCCCTGTCACCAATTACAGCTGGTACCTAGAAGCCACGGCCCCATTCCAACTGTGGACTCCTGGCAGTGACACCCTCTCCCCCCAGGCACCCACTTTTGGGTGCACAGCCCACAGCTGGCCTGAGCACATCAACCCAGAAGGGCCGGGGGCAAAGCTTTATTTAAATTTAGTATTTTTTAAACTTAAAAAAAACAAGCAAAAACTGCCAGACCCAGATGGCTTCACTAGATAATGCTACCAATTATTTAAAGAAGAATTAACATCAATTCCACATAATCTCTTCCAGAAAATATCAGAGGACAGAACACTTTCCAATTCATTTTATAACACTATTGCCCTGACTTAAAAAAGATAAAGACAGCACTTGAAACCACACATAATAATCTCTCATTAACCTAAACACAAAAATTGTTATCAAAATATTAGTGAAACAAATACAACAGTATGTACAAAAGATTATGCCTCACAGCTGAATGCCTAACCCTAATCCATATATTCCGGGCACCCAAGGCTGACTCCACATTTGGAACCCATCACTATAACCCACCACATCAAGTCAAAAGAGGAAAATCCTATGACCACATCAACTGATGCAAAAAAACATTTGAAAAATGCAACACTTATTCATGATAAAATAAGCAAGTTAGAGGTAATGGGGAATTTGCTCAAAGAACATGAGTAAAAATAAATCTGCATTCAAGGTCATCATCAATGTCACACCCAGATCTGAATGTGTCCCTCCTGAGATCAGGAACAAAGCACTTCTGCTCAGAGCTGGAGGTTCCAGACACAAGGACAAGGGAAAGGGGTGGGGCAAGGAGCAAAGACCAAAACAAAGTTTTTAAATGCAGGTTAGAAAGGTTAGAAATTAACTATCTTTAATTGCAGGTGCCATAGTTGTCTATCTAGAAAACATCTACAAATCTACTAAAAACCAACTAACTAAAAAACTCTTACAACTAGTGAGTTTAGCAAGACCACAGGATACAATGTAAACATATAAAAATTAATTGTACTTCTAAATACAAGCAATGAACTCATAAACACTGAAATCAGAAACATAATCCCATTGACAGTTGTTCCCAAAATGAAATCCTTAGGTATAAATCTATCACAGCAGGTACAATACTGTCTACTGAAAACTACAAAGCTCTCAGGAAAGAATTCAGCGTAGTTCTAAATAAGCAGAGAGACACCATGCTCAGGGATCCAAAGACTTGATGTGGTAGATATGTCAATTTTTCTCAAATTAATAAACAAGCTTAACACAATTCCCATTAAAATTACAGTGAGAGTTTTGTATATATGAAATGTTAATTCGAAAATCTAAATGAAAAGGCAAAGCGATGAAAACAGCAAAGACAATTGTGAAAATAAAGTAGGAGGAGGAGGAATCGGTCTATCCAGTTTTAAGACTTAGCATATTTAACTTCAGCAGTCAGGACTCTGCAGTGCTGGCAGAACACAGTTATACAGACCCAGGGAACAGAATAGAAAACTCAGCTGCAGACCACAATGACATGTCCAACTGATTCCCATCAAAGTACAAATGCAGGCCGAGTGCAGTGGCTCACGCCTGTAATCCTAGCACTATAGGAGACTGAGCCTGCTGGATCCCTTGAGCTCAGGAGTTTAACACCAGCCTGAGCAAGAGGGAGACACCATTTCTACTAAAAATAGAAAAAAAATTAGCCAGGAATTGTGGCAGGTGCCTGTAGTCCCAGCTACTTAGGAGGCTGAGGCAGGAGGATTACTTGAGCCCAAGAGTTTGAGGTTGCTGTGAGCTGTGACCCCATAGCACTCTACCTAGGGCAACAGAGTAAGACTCTGTCTCAAAAAAAAAAAAAAAAGTACAAATGATCTTCAGAAAAGAGTATTTTCAACAAATACTGCTGGAGCAATTGTACTCCATAAGCCCAAAGTAACAATCTTGACTGAAGTCTCACACTGTATACATAATTGAACTAAAAATAGACCATGAACTTAAATGTAAAATGTAAAACTGTAAGATGTTTAGAATAAACTTAGGTGAACATCTTCAGGATCCAGGGCTAAGCAAAGAGTCCTCATATTTTGCATTAAAAGCACAAATATCTTCAGGATCCAGGGCTAAGCAAAGAGTTCTCATATTTTGCATTAAAAGCACAATTTATAGAAGAAATAACTGATCAATTTGACTGCCTGAAAGTTAAACTGTTTTGCTCTGAAGAAAGTTATTAAGAGTATGAAAAGATAACCTACTCACTGGGAGAAAATATTTGCAAACCCACATACAACAAATGACTAGTATCCAGAGTATACAAAGAGCTCTCAAAATTCAAAAGTATAAAAACTAACAATCTAATAAAAAGATGAGCAACGGAGCTGAGCAGTCTACCAAAGACAGTGCATAAGAGCAAAGAGGACACCCAGCAAACAGGCGCACGATGTCCCGTAGCAGCCGCCATCGTGGGAGTGCAAGATTGAAGCCACAGTAGGGAACCACCCATCAGAATGGCTAAAATCAATACAGCGATGTCACCCAGTGCTGACCAGGATGCAGAGAATCGTGTAGGAATGCAAAATGACAGGGCTCCCCAGATAATACTTGGCAGTTTCTTATCACACTAACCTCCACGTGATCTAGGAAATACACCTTTAGACACTTATCCCAGAGAATGAAAAGCTGTGCTCACAAAAACCCTGCACACGAAGGGTCACGGCAACTGTGTTTGTAGCAGGCAGAAGCCGGAATCTGCTGAAATGTCATTCAATAGGTGGGTCGACAGGTGCGTAGGAACGCTACTTCACAATAAAAATGAATGAACTATTGCTACACAAACAAACTTGGATGATCTCCAGAGAATTATGCTGGGTGCAAAAGGTCAACTCAAAAAAAATTAATAATAATAAAAAATGAAAATGTAATATCACACAATTCCTGGGGGTCTGGAGTTGAGGTTTGAGTGAACCGAGTCTTCTCCCCAGGGCCTCACCAGGCTGAAGTCAGGTGTCCACCTGGGTCACAGTCTAGCTAAGGCTCAGGGTCCTTCTTTCCAGGTTGACACAGTTCACTTCCTGGCAACCTTGGGATTGAAGTCCCACTAGCTTGGTGGCTGTGGTCTGGGGCCAGTGTCACCCCCTAGACTCCACTTTCGGTTGTTGCCTTGTGGCCCCTGCAGAGGCAGGTCACAGCTTGCCTGTCAGGCCCTGTATGTGCAGCGGGAAGCTCCTTGCTATAAGGATGGCCTGAGTAGGTCAGTCGCACCAAGCACAACCCCTTCTGGAGTAACTCAGAGGCAACTGGTTAGGATGCTCAGTCACATCTGCAAAATCCCTTCACCTTTGCCATGAGCAAGACCCAGTCGTGAGAATGGCATTCTGTCACACCACAGGGTCCCCACTCTCATGGGGACAGGGTCACGGGGTGTTCACACCAGGGTCAGGAATCCCGTGGTCCACCGTACACAGGTCCACATGGATGGACTGAGTCTTGCCCCTCTGACTTTTTCTCCACCTGGTCAGTCTCCTCTAAGCAACACATCTCCTGGCAGTCATCAGAGTGCAGCAGCCCCCAGAGGAGCACGTGGCAGCTGGCAGAGACCAGCACTCACATCTCCAACTCAGCCTCATTAGCAGCACTTTTGGAAGAAAGATGCTAAAAGACATCTCCACGTGGAGCATGACCTGTTTGCAGAGTCTTGCAAGACTTCTCAGTGGCTTCTGGCATGAGGGATAAGAGAGGGTCTCTCACCCTCCAGGACCCAGCTGCCCACCTTTGGCCAACTTTGCTGTCTGTGAAGCTCTGTGACTATGCTCCATCCTTGAGGCTGGTGTCTGCACATCAACCCAGAGATCCACAGGGGGCTGCTTCCTTCATGGAGGGGGCGCTGGAAGCAGTCTCAGGAGTCTTTCAAAAAATATTACAAGACATCCCTGACGTTCAGCTCCTGTCCTGGTGTGCTGGGGAGGGAACATGAGTCCTTCCTTCTAAGCAGACACAGACCAGAGATTTGACTCCCCCACAGGAGGCTGGAGTCAAAATCACGCAGGGCATTTCTGAGCAGGAAGAGGGACACACCAGGGATCCTCATGAAGCCTTTCCTCACCTCATGGTTTCTCCGTGGCTGAAATATGATGTTGGATCAGATGAGCTCTGAGATCCCTTCTAGCCCCTGGAGCCAAACCCATAGCTGGGTCTGCTGAGCAGCAACAGACCCCTCTGCTGGGGATCTGCTCAACATGCCAGAAAGTGGCGGGTAGCATGTTTAGCTTCCTGAATGCACTCCTTCAAGGAGGACTTGGAGATCACCCTGCTTTCTCCTTATTTAGAAGTCAGTGTTCTATGAAGTCATTAAGTGAGGAAATATGCACGGTGTTGAAGGATCAGTGAAGTCAGACAGGATCTGAGTGGAGCCCAGGGACTCACTCTGTGGGACTCGGTGGCCACAAACAGAGGGGGCTGCTGGCACTTTGTGCTGCTCTCTGAAAGACACAGACTGTGCTTTCATGCAAGCAAATTGCTTCTGAAAAAAGCCTGCTAACTAGATGAAAGCTGTGGGTTTATCTCTCTGATGCTCTTTGAAATCTAATTTAAAACTTAGATGCACGTTCATCCACGTCAACAAATGTTTTCACCAGACTGGACTGCTATGTTTTGCTCTAGGAAATGGAAATCCTTCACACTGTGTCCTGGTTATTGTTAGTGATTTTATTAGTCATCTCGGGCTGCCATACACACATTAAAAAAAAAAAAATACGAACTAGATGCTACATGACAGAATTTTATTTCTTGCAGTTCTGGAGGCTGGGAAGTCCAAGGTCAGGGTGCTAACAAATGCAGGTTCACTCCGAGGCCTCCTCCTCTAGCTTGTAGATGTCCAGCTTCTCACTGGGTGTTCACCGGCCTCTTCTTTGTGTGCATGAGGGGGGAGAGAGAGAAGAAGGAGGAGGAGGAGGTGGAGGAGGGGAAACAGAGAGAAAAGTGGGGAGAGATATTACCTCCCAAAGGCTCATTTCAAGATACCACCCCACTGGGGACCCATCCATCCATCTGAAGATGGCATATGAGTGTTAGTGGGACACATTCATTCCACGACAGTGATGGTGGGTTTTGTGTTTTGTTTTGTTTTTCCCTATGAAACGATAAAATTCTCTGGAAGTTTGGGAAGGCAGTAAACAAATCTGTCTTATTTACTTCCTGCTTGACATATATCTGGCCCTGGAATAGCACCTGGCACATAGCAGGTATTCAGCAAGTATTGTGGAGGAATGTCAGTGAGTGGGCGGGTGGGTGGCTGATGAGCAGAAGGATGAATTGGATGGGTAGTGGACGAGTGGAGGGATGGACTGGGTGGATGGATGATGAATTGATGGGCGATGGATGGATGGATGAGTGGATGGAGAGTGGAGGGATGAGAGTATAGATGAGTGGAGGAAGGCAATGAGGGAGAGATGGGTGGATGGATGGATAGATTAGTGGTAGACAGGTGTATAGATGAGTAGATGGCTGGGTAGATGGGTGAACGAAAGTTCTCATCTCCATTTTAATGTGAAATATGAATCCTTTGCCTAATGACAAGTCAGGCTTTGATGGCCTGTCCAAATTTTCACCTCTCTTCACCCAAGAACTTAGAGAATGATTGTGGATTTGGTATTTCCCCTAAAAACCTTGATCATGCAAGTCAGGGCCTCTCTGCAGGCCTTAGGTCAGTGGTTCTCAACCTTCCTAATGCCCCCTAATGCCGTGACCCTTTAATACAGTTCCTCATGTTGTGGTGACCCCCAACCATAAAGTTATTTTTAACTGTAATTTTGCTACTGTTATGAATCATAATGTAAATATCTGATATGAGGATGTATTTTCATTGTTACAAAAGGATCATGACCCACAGGTTGAGAACTGCTGCCTTAGATGCTTCCGTGTTGCCAGAGAGTGTGTGGACCGTCCTGCAGCATGCCAGGCCTCAGCGGTCACCCTTCTCTGTGGCTTCAGCAGGCAGTGAGGAGCTCCTGAACTCATCAGGCTGACGCTGGTGAACTTCCCATGCCACATCAGAGCTCTCATCCACTCTCTGCCTCACAGACCCATACCCGGGCACCCTAGGCATCATCCCGCTGAGGAATGGTGCACGCAGTGAACCTCTTCTATCAGCCCTCAAAACTAACCTCATGCAAGAGAAGCCAGAGGCCACCTGACCCACCTGACCCACATTCCAGACAAGGCCTGGAGAGGCCTCCTTGAGGCACTGTGACTGGTAGTCTCTCCTATGGGACCCTGCTGGCTGCAAGTTTACGAACTTATCAGACATTCAGGGGCCACTGAGGTCCCATACTCTGTAATCCCCGTGACAGTAGGGAGGCAATTTCAGGGGAAGTGACATTTCTATCTTCCCCCCCACCTTGATTCTCACATTGTCCTGGGCAGTGCAGACCAGTGGCAGAGTCCTAAGGCTCCGCTATGTAGGTCACTGCACAATCCTGCTGAAGTTAATTTACAGCCTTCCTTCCCAGGATCTTCCAACAAAGTCCCAGATCTTCCAATGAAGTCTTCCATGTTCCTGGAGTGAGTCTAATCTCCTCCTCTAAAAGGATTCGTCAGCTGAAAAGAAAACAAGACCAAGAGGCTGACACACACATTCGGCTGCCTAGAGAGTGGCTGGGGCTATGCCGAGGCACCCACGGAGGAGGGAGAGACTTGGTATGGAAAAGGGGGTCTGTTCTTTTTCAAACCCTGCTCAGGCTGGGGCTGCCTAAACAAGTATTCCTGTGCTCATTACGTACTACAAACAAGCTCATAAGTGAACACACATGCATGCACATCCTCCTGGGGTAGGGCCCAGTCAGCTGATGTGATCCAAGGATGACCAGTCCTTCCCATCTGCAAGGGAAGCAACAGGCTAATGGCCAGGATCAAGGTGGTCAGTGCCAAGAATCACACCCAGCACCAGGAGAGAGGCATGATGTACACAGACACCCCCGAGACTGTATTCTTTACTGTGCATGTGAGTAAACAAACCAATAAGACGGGACAAAAAAGAAAGTCATGTTAAGGTCAAACTAAATAACAAAAACCTAAACCCACATGGCTACTTGTAGACTCATGAAGGATTTGCTGCTATACAAATTGACCTCCTCCTGAAACAAACAAAATATATGAAATAACTGCTTTTTTCTAATTTTTTTAATTAAATCATAGCTGTGTACATTAATGCAATCATGGAGTACAGTGTGGTGTTTTCATATACAATTTGAAATATTTTCATCAAACTAATTAACATAACCTTCATGTCATTTTCTTAGTTATTGTATTAAGACATTTATATTCTACTTTTAGAAAGATTCACTTGTACCCTTGTAAGATAAATCATAGAGGTGATTCCACCATATTATACAACAGGTAGCAGATAACCGTGATTCTGAAGGGAAGAGAAAACAAAGGGTGAGCCCTATGGTTTTCCCAGCTTACAGCCCAGAGGGATCTCCATAAAGCAGGACGGATTCAGGGGCGCACCAAGTCCATCTGAGTCCGGGCAGTAGAATGTGCAAAGTTGAATGCCAGAGTGGAGGGAGAGGTACAGGGAGACCTCTAAAGAAATGCAAATGTCCCCACAAGTCCTTGGCTGGGTAGTGAACTGTGCATAGGTGGGTCACATTCCACAAGACCACAGAAAGACTCACTAGAAAACAGTAGGTCCACCAGCACCCACAGGTCACACAGGAATCAGAGCAGCTGGTGCTCCCATCAGGGAGAATGAAGAGACCTTGAGGTAAAGGGCATTGGGTAGAATCCTAAGAAAAGATACACCCTAGTAAAGGGGCTGAGCCAGTCCTACAACAAGGCTACACCAACAAACCTTAGATGCAAGCCTCAAAAAGGCCAAACTGTGCAATAAATAACTACAGCTGAAAACAAACCTCAACAGTCTTCAAAGGAATACAAAAAAATCCAGCACTCAGAGATGAAAAATTCCCAATGTTTGGCATCCAATCAAAAATTACCAAGTATATAAAGTAACAAGAAAATGTGACTCATAATCAGGAGAAAAAGCAAACAATAGAAGCAGACCCCAAAATGACAAGAGTGATAAAATAGCCAATAAGGATCAGAAAACAGATAAGTATTAGAACAAAACATGTCCAAGGCTGTAAAGAGAGCATGAACACAATGAGAAGATAAATGAAATATATAAAATGGAAAATGTTTTTAAAAACACAATATCTGAAATAAAACTCACATAGGATGGGATTAATAATATTACATATTGAAGATTAGAAGATATAAAACTAGACGGCAAAGCAATTTAAACTATCTGAAATAAATCACAGAAAACAGACATTGAAAAATGAAAATTGGTGGTGCCTATGCCAGCCCCATATGCCGGAGGTGACAGATTCATACCCCAGCCAAAAACTGCCAAAAAAAAAAAAATTAAAAAGAGGCTCAGCAGCTTAAGGTAATGTTATTGTATCCAATACACAGATACTGGAACTCTCAGAGAAACAAGAGAACATAAAATATATTTTAAAAAATAATAGCTTTGGGTGGCACCTATGGCTCAGTGAGTAGGGCACCAGCCCCATATACCAAGGGTCACAGGTTCAACCCCAGCCCCAGTCAAACTGCAGGAACAACAAAAAAAAATATCCAGGCATTGTGGCGGGCACCTGTAGTCCTAGCTACTCCAGAGTCTGAGGCAAGAGAATCACCTAAGCCTAAGAGCTGGAGGTTGCTGTGAGCTGCAATGCCACAGCACTCTACTGAAGATGACAAAGTGAGACTCTGTCTCTAAAAAAAAATAATAATAATAATAATAATAGCTTTGAAGCAACACCAAAAATACATTACTGGGATCTGATCAAACTAAAAAGCTTCTGCACAGCCAAGAACACAGTAAGTAAAGTAGGTAGACAGCCCTCAGAATGGGAGAAGATATTTGCAGGTTATGTCTCTGACAAAGGTTTAATAACCAGAATCCACAGAGAACTCAAACATATTAGCAAGAAAAGAACAAGTGATCCCATCTCAGAGTGGGCAAGGGACCTGAAGAGAAACTTCTCTGAAGAAGACAGGTTCATGGCCTATAGAAAAATGAAAAGAATGCTCATTATCCTTAATCATCAGAGAAATGCAAATCAAAACTACTTTGAAATATCATCTAACTCCAGTAAGATTAGCTCATATCACAAAATCCCAAAACCAGAGATGCTGGCATGGATGTGGAGAAAAAGGAACACTTCTGCACTGCTGGTAGGAATGCAAACTAATACGTCCCTTTTGGAAAGATGTTTGGAGATCACTTAGGAATCTAAAAATAGACCTACCATTCCATCCTTCAATTCCTCTACTAGGTATATATCCAGAAAACCAAAAATCACTTTATAACAAAGATATTTGCACCAGAATATTTATTGCAGCCCAATTCATAATTTCTAAGTCATAGAAGAAGCCCAGGTGCCCATCGACCCATGAATGGATTAATAAATTGTGGTATGTGTACACCATGGAATATTATGCAGCCTTAAAAGGAAAGGAGACTTTACCTCTTTTATGTTTACATGGATGGAGCCGGAACATATCCTACTTAGTAAAGTATCTCAAGAATGGGAAAAAAGTATCCAATGTACTCAGCCCTACTATGAAACAAATTTATAGCTTTCATATGAAAGCTATAACCCAACTGTAGCCCAAAAAGAAGAGAAAAGAGGAGAGGGAGGAGAGGGGCAGGGAGGAGGGACGATAGGTGGAGGGAGGGTAATTGGTGGGACCACACCTACGGTGCATTTTACAAGGGTACATGTTAAATTTATTAAGTGCCGAATATAAATGTGTTAACACAATAACTAAGAAAATGCAGTGAAGGCTATGTTAACCAATTTGATGAAAATATTTCAAATTGTATATAAAACCAGCACATTGTACCCCATGATTGCATTAATGTGTACAGCTATGATTTAATATAAATAAATAAATAAATAAGAACAAAAAAAGATAGCTAAGATTTTTCCAAATTAAATAAAAAATACAAACTAGGGTGGCGCCTGTGGCTCAAAGGAGTAGGACGCCAGCCCCATATACCGAGGTGGTAGGTTCAAACCTGACCCCCGCCAAAAAAAAAAAAAAATACAAACTAACAAATGTAAGAATCTCAACAAACTCCAGCCAGAATAAGCATGAGGAATGGTATAATTATTATGGTATCCCTTATACTTACTATGGACTCAAACCAGAAATCAGCAACTAGGCTGCCTCTTCCCAGGATGGCAGTATTACCAAAATGATGCTCTTGCCTTTTAATTAGCTTGGATGTTGGGCCTCTGGTTTGGTCTGCTCTGTGGTGGGAAGAGTGAAGTCTCAGCCCTGCTGTGAGGTGGGGTCTCTGCTGCAGCGGCTGCTCGCATGCTCTGTGCACACTGACTGTCACAGGGCCTCCCCTCAGTGTCCAGCCCCAAGGACATGGACTTCCTTGCTCCCTGATATGTTTTTCTGTGAACCCCTTTGGCTGCTCACACCTCTCGGCTCTGCCTCCAGGCAGCCCAACTGCACTGCCTGGGACACAACTGCACACTTAGAAGGAGGCAGAGGTGGTGGACTTCCAACACAGGAGGGTCAAGGCAAAGAGGGAAGCAGAGGGACCTTAACAGAATGCGTGCAGAGGGAGGTGGGCCTCCAAGGGGCACAAAGTGGAGGAAAGACTGAAGAAGTGTACCAGCCATGACGAGGTCTACAAAAATGTCCTGGCCCCGTCCCAGGCAGGCGTACTGGCCTAGATCATGAGTGTGTCTGCTTTCTCAGCTGTTGCACGAGGGGACTGGAGTCAACGTCCTCTAAGCCCTTCTGTGGCTCAGACCGTGTCAGGTGGAATGGCAAAGTGTATCAGTCAGGGAAAACTGGGATTGGCTGCATTAACAAACATCCCCCAAGTCCTAGTGCCCTAAAGCAAAGGCTGACTTCTTAATCACGCCAAGTGGCTGTGGCCAGCTGGATAAGGCTGTGCCGTATGTCATCCCCACGTGGAGTCCCCCCTCCAGGAAGGCACTATGTTCAGAACCCCATTATTGCTTCACTATAAGAGAGGAAGTGACACAGCAGAAATTCACCCTTCAAGCTTCATCCCAGCAGTGACTGAGATGCCAAAGCAAGTCTCGAGGCCGTCCCTACCTTTGCAGGGCAGGGATGTGATTCTGCCATGTGCTGGGAGACACAGAGCCAGAGTCTGGGTGGGACACACAGTCGCCCGCCCTAAGCCATCCCTCAGGTGTTGACAGGACACACAGACGCCTGCCCCAAGCTATCCCTGGGTGATGAAAGTGGCAGGGGCTAAGTCCTGGCTCTACTACACAGGATCCCTTTGCTTGGAGCACATTCCTGCCCTCTGCGCCCCTTCACAGACTAATGAGGGAGTTCACAGGGCACGCAGAGGATGCGCCAGCCGCAGTGCCTGACGGGGCCTTCTCCAGGCTGGAGGGTGTCCAGGCTCACCTGGCTCCCAAGCTCCTCTGTCCAAGCTCCGTCCATCCAGCATGGCTAGGACAGAGTTCTTGTTACCTTTCTGCTGTCTGTATACTACACATGCTGAGAACCAGTGTCTCTCAGGCAAAGTCATCTGCCTCAGCCAAAGATCACACTTTCTGTGACTGCCCTTTGCCCCTTCAGCTCTCCAAGCCAGGCACTGGGGAGCTGGCTGTGACATCACATCTGTGCCTCAGTGGGGCTTCTCCACCAACCAGTCTGAGCCCCAGTTTGGCAAGGCCACCTGGCATGTAAACAGCATACTCTCTCTAAATATTTAAAATAATGCCAGAGAATTTGAGCAAGAGAGTGAGAGGGAGGGAGCGTGGGGAGAAAGCAAAGGCAGTGTGCCAGCCCCCACACAGGTGCCTGGCTGCAGCTCTGATTCTCATTTAGCACGTGCAGGAAAGTGCTCCCTGGGAGCCAGACCGTGCAGCTGCTGCCAGCACAGCTCTGTTCACAGATGCGCAGCCACTGCTCCGCAGTCCGTGTTAGCGTGGCTCCCCTTTAAGTTCCCCTGCCAGTGGTCTCAGTGTTTATAAATATTCAGGGCTTTTCTTGTTCCTTGGCATTTCGAGATGGACCCCAAAGCAATTATTTTACACAGTAAATTCAGGCAACAGCACAAGTGGCCAGAGGGACTGGCCACTTGCCTCTCTGTCCTCGTCTAGGTGACAGGAGCTAGGGGAGTTGGGGGCAAGCACAGCTGGGGCCAGGTTCCCGCAGGCTGAGGCCAGGGTGCTGGGACAGAAAGAGGGCCAGTGTCTGCAGCTCGGGGCACCAGCCAGCCACAAGGCTGTCCAAGCTTGGGGGGTGAGGGCAGCAGAAACAGAAATCAACCCTGTCACCGTGTGTGCGTAAGCTTTTGAGATGCACATTGATAGATCAGCTCACAAATTTCACATCACTCTCATGATTTCTGATAAAAATGAGTGCAGTTATTACAGATTTTTTTAAAAACACTTCACCTGAAAGAGGTAGTTTATATTATTTCTCCTTTTTTTTTTTTCTTAAAGGGAAAGAATACAATGTCTATAGCTATAGTCGTGGATAGCACATTGAAATAAACATCAGGAAACCAGTTTTCTGAGACCTGACTGTCCTCCTAAGGAAATGGTTTGCCCTTCTGTGCCACACCATGCCGGCTATTACACAGACCTGATGAGGAAAGGAGACAGAATAGTGGAACTAGGAAAAATGTCAGAAATTTAAAATATTGAAAATACCCTCCTCATGCCCATTTTCACTGCTGTTTGAAAGATTATGTGCTATGGATACTGTTACTATGGGACAAGTCAGACTAGCTGTCACCTGGTGATGACAAACTGTTGAGTTGCCTGGCAGGTGTACCAGACCCCGAACGGCAGGTCACATAGCCCGGGCACACCCCACAGAGAAGGCTTCACCTATAACAACGGTTCTCAACCGTTGTTCTCAACCGTTGTGGGTCCGTCGCGACCCACAGGAACTGTATTAAAGGGCCACCATTAGGAAGGTTGAGAACGACTGACCTATAACAATTCCTCCCTTTGGAGCCCAGAAAACAGAGACATGCTCTGAACCCAAATGCCAGACTCCTTTGGAATCGAGGGCTCCTTTGCCAGGAGCAGCCAGGGCTAACACCCACCTCCACACACCTGCCTTACCGTGGACCAGCTAACTGAAGCCCTCCGCTCAGACCCTGCCAGGCCAGTGCTCCTGAATCCTCTCCCTTGCCCTACAGTCCCTGAAAAGTTGCCCCAGACACAAAACAGCAAGATAGATTTGAGCTCGTATCCTGTCTCCTTGCTGGCCTCAAAATAAAGCCTTCCTTTTCTCAAAGCCGGTGCCAAAGTTCTGGCTTCTGTGCACACTGGGCAGGGAGCCCTTTTGCTCAGTAAAAATACTTTAATGAAACTGTGCCTTTGGAAAAACAGTAGGCAGATTATACTCTACGAAAAATGTCTGCAGCCCTGGAGGTGCGCATACCAACAGGGCTGTATTTTATCATCCTGAGTAGAAGGCAGCTTACGTGTCGGATATTGGGTCGGGTGGTATATCGTTCTCATAAGAATTCCATGATTTTAGAAGATTCCTACTGTTTTAATGTGGCCAAAAATACACTCTCCTTCTTTGCTGCCTTGGACTCTAGCTCATCATGGGGTGTTTGAAGTCACAGCCACCAGAATTCTATGTGAGGTTCCCCAGCCCCAGCGTCCACTGTCTGCCCTTGTCGGCAATCTGTCCTGTCCTGCTGAGGTCCTGTGTCTCAGCCAGCGCTGATCTGCTGCTACACCAAGACACTGAGTCAGGGAAACGCCACACCGACTTCTAAGAAGCTTTTAGCCAAATCTGTGACCGTAGGCTTCAGAGGCAGCAACCACAGCCCGTGCAGCCCTTGGCCTGGTACCACATGGCTCTATTGGGCCATCGCGTCTCACCTCAGAGCTCCCCAGCCCCCCGTTCACCCCTGTAAGCTAGAAAAGAAGTAGGAGGAGGACCCTGTGAATGTGGTCACCTGGACTGGGGGATTTATTAATGGTGCCAGCAGGTCTGGAAGATGGAAAGCACAGCTCCAGGGCAGAGACACCTTCCAGAGCGAAGCAGGCAGGCGCACAGACTGCTACTTCCTCAGCTGCTGCTCCCAGCCTCAGGGGAGCGTTTGGGCCACGTCCGGAGCTGACACTGAGTCACCTGCTGATGCTGGCTCCACTTGGAAGGCACCTGACTTAAATACCTTCTCGCTAAAACTGTGTGATGTGATCGTCTGCCCTGTAAATGCATGAGGGATGTGGGGCTGGAGACTTCCACCTGCACGGCCCTGCCAGTGATGCGAATGTGCGTCTCTGGTGGCAGAGCCTCCTGAGCGCCTTGAACTCCCACTGAGGCAGGGCCCAGAACAGTGGCTGATTGTCCTCACACAAGTGCAGTTTCCCAACTGGAAGGATTTTAAGAATTGCGTTGAATCCCTGTGTTCTTCCAACACACTGGCATTAAAAGTAGCCTCTGATTTCCGGCCAACATAGTCCTGGTCTTGCTGTGTGGGCCTGCCCTGCCATGAGACTGGCCTTGTTTTCTGTCTCCAGGACAAACACAGAATCTGCAGGAGTCGGGAATCAGGGGCCAGGGGCTCCGGCCTTCAGCTGTCTTGTCCCTCTCTGCACCTCACTGTCAGAGATAAAATGGGCAGGTCTCTGACCCTCCCCTCAGCTCAGAGGCTCTGTGTCCCCTGACGTCCCCACCCACCCTGTGGGTGGCCAATGCGTCCCTCTCCCTTTTAAAGGCTGTCCAGGCAGAGCCCCGAGCATGACGCCGGCAGATGGATGTTAACCTTGCCGCGCCCCTGACGCACCCGCCTGGTGCGCAGTGCAGTGTGCCCACCGCTCTGAGGGGCTGGGGTGCAGAGCTGTCCTTTGCTTGGGTGGTAGCCTCGACTGCAGTGCAGACTGCAGTACGGAAAGAAATAACTCTTCATCCAGAACATTCCAGAAGGTTTCCAATTTAAAAAAAAAAACAGCTATTCCTCTTCCTAGGGAGTTGAGCAGCTGCCAGATCCTAAACCAGGGACCCATCCGCATGCCTCAGTGTCCCCAACCCTGTCCCCTGTGCCTCAGTGTCCCCAACCCTGTCCCCTATGCTTCACTGTCCCTAACACTGTCCCCTGTGCCTCAGTGTCCCTCACCCTGTCCCCTGTACCCCAGTGTCCCCAACCCCTTCCCCTGTGCCTCAGTGTCCCCAACCCCATCCTCTGTACCTCAGTGTCCCTCACCCTGTCCCCTGTATCCCAGTGTCCCCAACCCCAGTGGAGAAGAAGGTCAGAAGTTGGGCGGCTCTCCTGTGCTGTGAACTTGGAAGCACTGAGCCTGCTGCAGCAGACACTGGGGTGCCCTCCCAGCACCCTGTCACCCAGACATCCTGGGCCCTCACTGACTACTCCCAGAACACTGGCCATGCCTCTCCCAACTGCCCACCTGGCTCAGGCAGATGGGCTGGACATACAGACACCTCGGGGGCCAGCTAGCCAGGAAGACCCAGGCTCTCCCAGGGCTAACTGTGCCTGGGAGTGCACCCTGTGGGGGCAAACAGGAACCCCAACCACACCCCAACTAGTCCTTCATCAAACCCTCACACTCCAGGCAGCACTTCCCTGCCCTGACCCAGCAAGGCCCTCTGCCCACAGCCTGAGACACTGCAGGCTGTGCCCCATGCGCCCCTCACCCTGCCCCACCTCCCACCCCCTCTGGTGGGGCTCTCCTTTCTGGGGCACCATGGCAAATGCACATTCGTCCTCAGTGGCACTGACCCTTCCAATTCATCACCTGTCACCTCTGAGTTGAAACCATGGGTAGGAGGGCAGCACTGGAGGTGTCCACAACCTGGAGCAGCCCTCCCACAAGGAGGCCGAACATGCTGGGGGGCACCAGCGTGCACTGCCCAGTGGGTAACTCTGCCCTGTGTTCTCTGCTCCCTTCCAAGGCCCAGGCGACTGAGCCTCTCTTGCTCAGGAACATGATGTGCCCAATTCTCGCCCGACTGGTGATTCCCAGGGATGCAATTCCTCATCTCAGGCCTCTCTTGTGGGGCCCCCACTGACACTGGTCTGTGCCCTCCAAGTGACCAACAAGGACAGGCATCTCAGGGCATGCTGGAGACAGGCGCCACTGTGCAGCCTCCACTGTGTCAGGAGAAGGCCGTCCTGTGACGGTTTGGGAGGACTTGCCCCCCAAGGAGCTGGGCCAGCGAGGTGGATCAGCCCTCATGTGCACTAACAAAATGCAGGCTGGAAAGTGCACACATGTAACTATGCTAGTGTTTGTTATACTGATGAATTATATTATGTCAACGCATTTTGTGCTTTATTTTTCCTGAAAGGCAAGGGTACAGATTAATATTTAATAAGGGATATCATAAGCCAAAATAAGGTAAGAAAATATGGGCCAAGAAAGAAATGCAAATACTAAGATGCAGGGGCAGCCATACCCCATGGAAGCCCCAGGGCCAACCTGCCTGGCAGCTGGGGCCCTTCTAGACACCGGTGGAGGAAGGGCCCAGGATTCACCACCTCTGACAGCCCGCAGTGTAGCAGCCATTCACGCACATGGCAGGCTGCTCCGTCCCAGACTGTGGGCAGCCAAAACTGCACACACCTCTGCCATATATCCACACAGGCTAAGGATGGGCTGCACCCACCACCTAGACGTGTGATCCTATTCTGCCAAGGAGGAGGCTCGGTCTCTACTCGTCTGGGAAGAGAGAGCCTGGGGGCCCTGCTGTGGAGCGACATCGGTGGTAAGTAAGCCCTGCAGGAAGGTGCTTCGGAAACGGAGGGGCCTCGTAGACTGGAATGCCATGGGAACGGAGGGGCCTCGTAGACTGGAATGCCAGGGGAACGGAGGGGCCTCGTAGACTGGAATGCCAGGGGAACGGAGGGGCCTCGTAGACTGGA
>NW_003852470.1:1669745-1674319 GCF_000181295.1 Otolemur garnettii | reverse complement strand
TGGAATGCCAGGGGAACGGAGGGGCCTCGTAGACTGGAATGCCAGGGGAACGGAGGGGCCTCGTAGACTGGAATGCCAGGGGAACGGAGGGGCCTTGTAGACTGGAATGCCAGGGGAATGGAGGGGCCTCGTAGACTGGAATGCCATGGGAAGGAAGCCCCTTGGAGCAGGAGTGTGCAGGTGGGAGATGGTCGCACTAAAGGACCACAGAGTCCACATGGGGTACATCCCAGGGGCCACTACAGAAGGTCTGGGACAGCTGGGGAGCAGGGCGTTTCCTAGTAAGGACAGCGCCCAGTGGCAAGATGGGCACCTCCAGGCAGAGACCCTGGGCCCAGCCTTATGGGGGTGAAAATAATGTATCTGTCTCCAGGGATTGACGGTTCATGTGGCCAATCTGGGAATGGTTTGCACAGTGCCTTGCCCACACCGACCACCCGTAAACCTTAAGCCACTGTGATTATCCCCAGCAACTCAAGACAATCTGTGTATTTTTCAAGCAGGTGCTTTGGTTGAGAGAGCAATTCTATACTATAGGAGCAGAAAATGTGGAGTGATCAAGCACAGAAAATGTATTAAGCACTTTCTTCTCAAAAACCCAAACATATTTCACTTGTCACCCTCCAGTTAGACGTCAGAACAGCAGTGTCTGTCTCCGTGTCCAACATGAGGGAACCAGCAGTGTTTATCCCAAGGTCAAAACATGTCCCTGACCATGCTCACAACCTTCTCCTCTGTCCCCAGCTCAGGGGATGCTGAGGCTCCTCAGCCTCCTCAGGCTCCTCAGGCTCCCTGGCTATCCGTTTCCAAGGAGGTCACCTCTTTTCAGAGACATCTCCACACCACGCCTGGCCAGGGCTTCTCCTGCCACGGCTCCCAGCTGCCTGCACACAGTTCTAGCAGGACAAAAAGTTAACCTGCTGGAGTTCATAGCAAGAGCTCAGTAGAATGGGAAGCAGAGGGGTGAGACAGAGACAAAGCTTGTGTGTGCCCCTGACCGTCTTGGTGTGTGGGCTGCAGGTGGCTCCCTGAAAGCACCACAGAGCCAAGTTAGCCAGAGCTCAATCCTGGTGGAGAAGGTCCACGGCACCCAGAAGGAGGCAGCTCTCTGCAGAGGTACACACAGAAGTCAGTGGCCATCCTGGTGGAGGATGCCCAGGGCTGCTCTCTGCAGAGGTACACACAGAGGTCAGTGGCCATCCTGGTGGAGGACGCCCAGGGCTGCTCTCTGCAGAGGTACACACAGAGGTCAGTGGCCATCCTGGTGGAGGACGCCCAGGGAGGGGCGGCTCTCTGCAGAGGTGTGCACAGAGGTCAACAGTACAAACAGACTGACTCAGGGTGAGGCTGGCAGGGGTCTCGGTCTGAGTCCAGCATACAGAAACATCAATGGTATTTAGATCAAAGTCTCTCTGAGTCTCAGTTGTGGTAACTGCTGCTTATACTTACCGACTGCTTGTTCTTTAAAGAATAGTTTATCTTTTGCTTTCAAAAATCGAACACTCTGAACCCAAACTTAGGGGTTTTTTAGGATATAAGGTGTATATTGCAGGAGTCAACAAAATATCCCATCACTATTGACAAATACCTGACACCCAGAGTCATAGCTGGGAAAGAAAGTCCTAAATTGTTTGCGCACTCAGGAGTCAAGAATCCCCCCCCCAAAATCTGACACAACCACTCGGTACTGCAGACCCCACACCGGCAGGCAAAGTAGGCTCTCTAGCCCACCCTTGGCTTCCATGAAGGTCATCTTGAATTTAATTATTCCAAACCCCCTAAACACAAAAATCTATCTACGGAATCAAATCTCACTAAAGGCTAAAATTGTTCTCCTTTGGTTTAGAAATACCTACCACAGAGACTCCCCCAGCCTTCATCCTGCAAAAACTAAAGTAATGCAATTGGGGCACTTAGCCCAAACTGAACTGAACAGCACACTTGGATGCCATCAGATGTCAGGGTGGGAGCCTGGCCTTGGGAGAAACTCTTCTGCCTGGTGTCAGCTGAAACCCTATGGCCACAGTGCAGACAGGAGCTGGGAGACCCACCCTGAGCCTCACCTGGAGACAGAAGCATTTGGGACAGGGGAGCTGGCAAAGACGTCTCTGCCACTGGCCACCACTTCCCAGCCGAGACCTCCGTCCTTGAGCAGACACTTGAGTAAAATGAGTTGTACTCAGAGACAGGGTCTGCATCTGGAAGCCCCTGCTTGGTGCAGCCCTGAGAGTTACAGACACAGAACATCAACCTGGAAGGGGCTGGGGCGGGGGTGGCCAGACCACACTCCTTCCACCTCCCTCTGCTCCTCCTTGAGAAGCCCTGGTGCCCACGGTACCCTCCTGCCCTGACAGCACCTGGTCTGGGGTTGTGCACACAGGTGCTCAGCATGGCCCACACACCAGGTGTGTTCATCGCTACACACCTGCACCCCACAGACCCTCAGCCACACCACCATCACGCTGGGGAACTCAGCCGACTTGAAAATTGGAAAGAAAAACAACAGAAACCTCGATTTGCTAAATGACCAATTAACTGAATTACTCCAAGTAACTCTGTGTACACACATTCCCCATCTCTCTCCCACCCTTCCCCCAAAGTCTCCTCAGCCAGTCGCGGCCCCTTCCCTTCACTCGCTGCACTGTCACTGTCACGAGCAGTTCACTTCCTTACGAACACTTTCTCAGCACCACACACAGGATGGACAAGTGCTTGAATGCAGTCAGAAGACAAAATCACTCCACTCAGGAAGAATGTGCTATTTGAGGACTCAGAAAGAGTATATGCTACAATAATCTTCATAAGATTTTTTTTTTTTGGCAAATATGGAAAATTTGTCAAGGTGGTCATTTGGCCAACGCATCCATCAGCACCCTGGCCTGCCCAGCCCAGCCCTCTGGTCCTTCACCAGGGGCAGCCCTGCCATCCCAGCCTTTGTCAGTGTGCTCTGCTGGTCACAGTAGAGATGGTCACTGGGTTCCCAGGTGGGCCACTGACCAGAGAACACCAGGTCAGTCACCAGCACCTTCCAGGGCATCCCCAGCCCTCACCCCGGGACTCCCTGTGCATTTCGGGGACCACGCAGGCCCTTGGCTCTCCCACCACCTGCAGCCTTGGGGAACCACACCCTCTAAGAGGGACAATTTTATACAGTCTGTACAAATCTCTAAATTTCACTGGGGTTGAAAAACTAAATGAGGAAGGTTTGCTAGGTTTCAGCCCATGCTTAGTCATTTCTACCCACAGATGATCTTTTTATTCCTTCAGAAACAAAAACAGAACCCAAGGTCAGGCTAATACATAACAGTGTGCTTGGCTTTAAGCTGATGATCAGGGCTCAGGTGGAGGTCTGTGGGCTCCTGGAGCTGTAGAGCTGAAGACATTCAGAGGGAAGGAAATGCAGCTCCTCCCAGCCCCTGCCAGCACGCGCACACACAAACACACACACACATATGTGTACACACACTCACACCCACACACCCACCAGCACACATGCACACATGCTCTCAAACTTACGTATGCACATGTACACACACACATGCCCCATTGACACACACCACACATGCTCACACATCTGCCCGTCCAGACCAGACAAGGAGTTCTGCCACACAGGGAGGGGCAGCCCTGACACCCGGGTTCTCCCTGAGGAAGGGCAGCCCTGACACCTGGGTTCTCCCCAAGGATGAGTAGCTCTGACACCTGGGCTCTCCCCAAGGAAGGTCAGCCCTAACACCTGGGCTCTCCCCAAGGAGGGTCAGCCCTAACACCAGTGTCCTCCCTGAGGAGGGGCAGCTCTGACCCCAGTGTCCTCCCTGAGGAGGGGCAGCCCTGACACCTGGGTCCTCCCCCATGGAGGGGCAGGCCTGACCCCTGTGTCCTCCCTGAGGAGGGGCAGCCCTGACACCCAGGGGTCCTCCCTGAGGAGGGGCAGCCCTGATGCTGGTGTCCTCTCTGAGGAGGGCCCAGACTTCCGGGAGTGACTCACTGTACCTGCTGCTTGCCAGGAAAGGGAAGAGGTGCCAAGGGGCCCAGATGGTGTCCCTCTGCCAAAAAGGGCACATGGGATGTGGAGCCACTGACACAGCCCTTGTCCCTCCAGCAGGACAGACAGATGCAATCCCTGTGTGGAGCACAGGCTCAGGGTGTGTGGCCACCAAGGCCCTGCACAGAAGCCGAGACAGGGTGCTGGGCAGCGGGAATACTGCACAGAGGAGGCGGGAATGGAAAAGAAGGCTGGGGATCCCCACAGGGCCAGTGGACATCACCATAGAAAGGACAGCATCTGCCAGTGGAGATGCTGAGCTGAAAGCCCCAAAACTCCATGGTCCACTTGCCCCAAGGCCCGAGGCAGTGCACTGCAGGACACAGCGTGGTGCCCCAAGGCCCGAGGCAGTGCACTGCAGGACACAGTGTGGTGCCCCAAGGCCCGAGACAGTGCGCTGCAGGATACAGCAGGACACAGCGTGGTGCCCCAAGGCCCGAGGCGGTGCACTGCAGGACACAGCAGGACACAGCATGGTGCCCCAAGGCCCGAGGCAGTGCACTGCAGGACACAGCGTGGTGCCCCAAGGCCC
>NW_003852470.1:1667037-1668264 GCF_000181295.1 Otolemur garnettii | reverse complement strand
CCCAAGGCCCAAGGCAGTGCACTGCAGGACACAGCAGGACACAGCATGGTCCCCCAAGGCCCGAGGCAGTGCACTGCAGGACACAGCAGGACACAACATGGCCTTCCTGTCTGCAGGGTCTCACCTCCTCCTGGAGAGAAAGGCAACAGGAACAGACAGCGCTCCAGGTGGTGGCAGCTCCCCCTCCCTGCCCCCAGCTGCTGCCTGCCTCATTTTCTCCAGCCAGCACCCAGGCTGTGGGACATTTGGAGATAATTGTTTTACACATTTTTCTTATAAATGTGGATTTTAGAAATAATAAACACCAAAGAGTAATAAACACAATTGCTTTCTAAAATAAACTCATGAGTTTGAAATTCAGTGCACGTTTTGGGAATTTGTGTGATTTTCATATCTCTTTTTTCCCAACTCCCCAGTGTTTGGGCTTTCTCATTACACTGAAGAAAACAGCCGTGAATTCTGATCTACAGGTCAGCCCTGGGACCCTGTAAGCAGTTGTCCTAATCAATCCTGACACTCCCCTGTGGCGAGTCCCCACATAGCACTGTCTGTGTTTGGGTTTTATGCGGAGAAACAGGTTTATGCATCAGACACCACCCATGTCACTGTGCTGTCATCACTGTGACCTGGGGCCAGGGGCAGGGCCAGGTGTCCCCCAACCCCACCCACACCCACCATCTCCCTGGCCTATGATGTCATCACCTTTCCCCCCCAGGACCCTTGTGATGAGTGGGGTCCACCCGGATGACCCAGGATCATCTCTCCACCTCAAGATTTTCAACTTAATCACATCTTTTTGCCATGTGGGGTGACACACTCCCAAGTTCCAGGCTTTGGGTCATGGACATCTTAGGGCCAGTCCCTGCCTTTCCTTTCTAGACTGTGCCCATCAAGCCCCAGGAACAGCTACTCTCAAAATGGCCCCTGGTAGATCCTACAGACACCTTGCTTTATAAAAGTCGTCGGAGCTTTAGTTCAGGGAACACCGTGACACTCAGCTCTGGACTCTGCCTCGCTGGCATCAGCTTTTCTAAAGAGATAAGACACTGCAGTGCACTCAGGTGGCGTCCCGTCTGTGCCACCGTGGACAGGGCTACAGCAAACATGGAGAACTAATGTCTCCCGTGGTGCTGACTCCTGCTCTGTAGGGCACGTATCCAGAAGGGACTGGCGGTCACAGGGCAGTCCCCTGTCGGCTCCGTAGGGCACGTATCCAGAAGGGACTGG
>NW_003852470.1:1658702-1666976 GCF_000181295.1 Otolemur garnettii | reverse complement strand
GGTCACAGGGCAGTCCCCTGTCGGCTCCGTAGGGCACGTATCCAGAAGGGACTGGCGGTCACGGGGCAGTCCCCTGTCAGCTCCGTAGGGCATGTATCCAGAAGGGACTGGCGGTCACAGGTCAGTCTCCCCGTTGGCCTTCTGAGGAATCACCACACTGTTTTCCATGGCACTGCACTGTCATCTGCTCCACAGACCTGCTGCACCCACAGCACCCACAGCCACAGTGCTGCACTGTTTGCTAAAAAATCATTAAGAAAGTAGACCTCAAATGAATTGTTTTACCACAGTGAGAGAGGGAAGGGAAAGAGGGGAACTTGTGGAGGTGATGAATAATTTTCATTCATAAAGATGGTTTCCCAGCTGCCTGCATGAGTCCAAACCCATTGCATTGTACACACTACATACACAGTTTTCTGTATGTCAATTACAAATGAACTCATTCAAATAAAATAAATCCCTACCTTTTGTTACCGTCAGACTCTAACTTCCGCCACTCACGTGGGTATGCAGTGGTGTCCTGTTGTTGCTTCCGCCAGCTGCCTGTGTGTGCAGTGGTATCCTATAGTTGCTTCCCCCAGCTGCCTGCGTGTGCAGTGGTGTCCTATAGTTGCTTCCCCCAGCTGCCTGCGTGTGCAGTGGTGTCCTATAGTTGCTTCCACCAGCTGCCTGCGTGTGCAGTGGTGTCCTATAGTTGCTTCCACCAGCTGCCTGCGTGTGCAGTGGTGTCCTGTTATTGCTTCTGCCAGCTGCGTGGTATGCAGTGGTGTCCTTTGCTTCTCATGTGTCTCTCTGCTTCCCACATGTGCTATGGGCTCTTGGCCTTTATCATCCAAGATCACGTTTTTCTTATGAGTTGACCTTCTCTTAAGTGACAGGCACTAACTTCTTTCCTGTTATGAACTTTGCATCACACTCTTTCTCCTGCAGGCCTGACTGCTGTGTTTTCCCTGTACCACACCCTCTGCTGTCCTGAAGGTTTCACTCACTGTCAATGTCAGCCATCATGGTCAGGAGTAAGGCGTCCCATCTGCACTGACTGGGAGAACCAGTTCTGCTCCTCTGCCAGGTCACTGCCCTCAGCTGCCACCTCTCCAAAGTGGGGTTTGCTGAGAAAATTAACCAACTGATATTTGCAAAGTGCTTCCAACAATGTCCAGTGGGAAAGAGCACAGAATAAACATCGGTTGATTTTATCATCAACACTTTTTTTTAATTAAATGATAGCTGTATACATTAATGCAAACACGGGGTACAGTGTAGTATTTTCACATACATTTTGAAATACTTTCTTCAAGCTGGTTCACATAAATTTCATGTCATTTGCATAGTCGTTGTGTCAAAACATTTATATTCTAGTTTGAGAAAAGTTCACTTGTACCCTTGTTAGACAGAAATATAGGTGATCTTTCCAGTCACCCTCCCAACACCCTGCTGCCCTTCTCCCTTCCCCTTCCCACCCCCTCCCCATATTCTTGGGCTAGAATTAAGTTGTACTTTCATTTAAGAGCTATAAATTAGTTTCATAAAGGGCTGTGTACATTGGATACTTTTTCTTCCATTCCTGTGATACTTTGCTAAGAAGAACATTTTCCAGTTCCATCCATGTAAACATGAAGGAGGTAAAGTCTTCATTTTTCTTTAGGGCTTCATAGTATTCCATGGTGTACATATACCACAGTTTGTTGATCCATTCGTGGATTGATGGGCACTTGGGCTTCTTCCATGACTGTGCTCTTCAGCATTTTCCTCCCCCATGATGCTTTTTCTGCTCTGAGAAGTCCCTCCATATCCTAATGCCATAAAAATACTGACCACTACTGTGTTATAATTTACATGTCTTTTCATAATTTTATTTCTAAGGGGAACTGCTTATCTTTTGTTAGATCTATTCCTGGGAACTTTTGTCATGATAGATGGTCCCGTCTCTCACTTGCTCTAGTTGGTTATGATTGATGGCAGGGAATCCACTGGGTTTCTGATGTCACTCTTACACTTGATGACTTTCTTGGCCAATCCTTCCCTGTTGTCTGTGCATAACTGCACCTGGGTTCTGACTCCTGACCGGATGAGCTGCCGGCTGTTCCCAGCCCTGTGCAGTGGCTGTGGTCATCAGGACGAGGCCACATTCTCCTTCTGCTCTGGAGTCTGGTGGGAATGCTTTTGCAATTTCAACATCAAATATGTTTTCTACATTTATCAGATTAAGTAAATTCCCTTTTTTGCTTCATTTGTTAGAATTTCAGAAGAAATGAATAACGATTTCTTCAAATGCACTTTGTACCTATTGAAGGATAGTCACTTTTCTTTCATTTTTAACATCTAAATAGAGTAAACAGATTCTCTGATGTGCAACCATCTATTTGTGCTATCTGGTCATAATTTATCAGTGTTTACATCTGCTGCTAGGATGTATTGCTGGTGTTTTATAGTTTTGACGGCTATGTCTGTAAATGTGATGGACTTATCATTATCTTCTTGTGTATTGCATTTTTCTAGCTTTACATTAGGATACAAGAGCCTAATAAAACTAGTTGAGGAGTTTTCTCTCTTTTCTATGGAAAGTTTGTATAGGATAAAGTTTATATATTGTTTTAGATTTTTGTGAAAATCTTTTCTGTAAAGTTATGTAGCCTTCTCTGGGAAACTTTAAGTTTTCTTAAACTTAAACATGCAATTTTACTACAAATTTTTCTAATAAAAACTAAAATTACAAAACATTTCCATTCTACTCCCAAATAAGGTAACAATCACAGTACGAATTCCACACCATTGCCCTACTCTGCACACAGTTCGTCTCGTTATTTTTGTCAAGGATGTTTTTCTAGAAAAGAAAACAATTTTCAACTGAAATTAGGCTGTTGAGGCAGAAATAATTTGCTTTATTGAAAGCCAAATGTGAGGATCAACCCAAAATAAATTGACTTATTGAAAGCCAAATTTGAGAATCAACCCAGGAAGACACACCAAGAAGCTGTGTGTGTTCCCAGGTCTGTCTCTAGTTGGCATGCTGGTACAAGACAGCTCTGGAGGGAGCTCCACACACCCAGTTATCTTTTGGCTACAGATGGCTACTTACAGGCTAAAATGCTTTACATGCAAAGCAACTGGGAAAACTTCATGATTCAGAAACAACTCACCAAAACTTTATGATTTAGAAACCAATCAGTGTTCTTTTCAATGCCAGCAGGTTATGTAATAATCAGCACGTCCACAGTGTGAGACGTACTGATTTAACTCCCCAGGCAGTTAAGTTGGAAACCTGTGAAATGTGACATACAAGTTAACACAATTTGTTCCCATACTTATTTTTTCATTTAATAGTTAATCCAAATCCTCTGACATGTGTTTCCACTCTCCTTGCTCTTTGTTACTCCTTGCATCTCAATATTTATTTGGCTTCCCTTTCATCCCTGCTGAAGTGCACACTGTAGTAGCTCTTTCACAAAGGTCTGTGGCTACCAGCTTTCCTAATGTTTGCACTGCTGAACTTGCCTTCTATTCCTTCTAAATGCAGATGTTTGGGGATTTATATTTTTGGTTTTCTGACATCTTTACTTTTGCCTTTACTCTGAATGATGCTCTGCGGCATCTGTAACTTCAGGTGAGCAGTTCTCTTCCCACTGCACATTACTTACTGGTCATACCCCATTCTGCCACAGATGAGGTGTTTGCACAGGTCTCCTCTTCATTCTTCTGTGATGATCTGTCACTGTTTCCATGTAGCTTTTAAGATATTCTCTTTACCTTTGATTGTTTCAATCAAAATTTTGCCAAGATGCAACTGGATATAATTTGGTTACAGTTGTCCTTTGTGGCATTTTATGTGCACATTCAATATAAAATCAGAATCCCGAGTATGGAAAATCTTCTCTCCTGATACTGCTGATAGTGTTGTAATTAAAATTCTGCACTTTCACTTCCACTGCTGAGCTCAGTTCTCTACCACCCTGACCCTCCAGCGTGGAGGGAAGCTATATCTCAAAGGGAGAAGGGCTGTGTTCTTGAGGCCTCTGTCACCTTTGCACAGCCATGTGGTGACACCTGGCTTCCATGGCAGGCTTAGCAGTGTAGGAGTGAGGACCACGTGGGAGTGACAACCCCATGGGCATGCATCAGATCCTCCTCCCTTTTCAGGGAGAGGCCACAGTCGTGTGCCCTTAGACGTCCACTCGCTGCCCTGCATAGGCCTTCCCTGCCCCCATACCTGATGCATCTCCAAAGGGATGCACACTCCATGTGGCACCCCCCAGACACAGACCTGTGGCACTGCCTGAGAGTGGTGCTGTGTTTCTCAATTGCTCCATCGGGAGTCTGTCTTAATGGATTTCTCTGTGAGCCCAGTGTCTATAGCCTCTGAGTCTGACTTTCTCCTGGAAACTGTCCTTGGCCATGACGTTGAAGAGACTGAGGCGGCTGCTGAGGAGCAAGCTGTGCCCTGCAGTGCTGCTCCCGACCTCCCTGCTCTGCACAGAATTGGAGGGGGCTGCAGAACAGAGGTCATTTTTCGTCCCTTGTCACATAAAACTGAAAGCTTAGAGAACACCATGAGGAGGTTTTTTAAACTTTTATGAATGATTTCCACAAGGAGCCACAAGCATTTTTCACTGCAGTCATTTCGGGCTCAGTGAAGCAGCGACTGGGCTGTGAGTTCCTGGTTTTATGATTAAAAGGGCAAGTTCTTGTTCCCGGTCACAAAGGCTTGGGTGGAAAGTCAACTGTATCCTCGGGACTAAATCAATCTGATTAGGAAGGGGGAGGGGAGGGTGGGACACAGCAAGCACTATAGACCTTGTGACGTCCCTACTGGTCAGGCTGGGCACACCCCACTCAAAACCAAAGGTGGGCACAGCAGGCCTGACAAGGGTGAGCTGGGCCCACAACACCGGTGTCTGTGGGCTCTGAAGCTCCGGCTCTGCCACGGCCAGGTCAAGCCGCTTGCTGTGAGAAGAGGCGGGGCTGTGTTTGCTCCAACCCTGGCTGCAGGGACCACCATGTGCTGTGGGTCACAGGCCTTGGTGTGTTCCATGCCTGACGCCCATCCCACTCTGGGGATGAGAGCCCATGGGTGGCAGAACTTGGGGTGTTCTGGGGTATCACATGACCTCACTCGTACATAGTCACCCACCCACACTTGCCAGTATGGTATGTAGGCCCTCAGGTCCTCCATCACTTGCTGGAAGGGTGTTCCAGGCACCACATAAGTGGATACACAAAAAATGCTAAAGACGGAGAACACTCGCTCATCTAAACAAGATGTCTGCTGTCCCCACACAGGTCCCAGCCGGCCCCAGCTCTGCTGTCCGGAAGACTGCACGCAGAGGGGAGGCTCAGGGGCCCAGGTGCCTTCCTTCTGGCGGCAACAGATTCAGGGGTCTAAAGCTCCACCTCCAAACAGCATTTCTAACAGGGAGTCTGAAAGCCTGCTAGGGTCTGTGTGTGCTAAAGGCCACAGTGTGCATGTCTGTGTATACAGCGTGTGTGCAACATGTATATACAGTGTGTATGCAACATGTGTGTACAGTGTGTGCGTGCATGTATACAGCATGTGCATATGTGTATGTAGTGTGTGTGCACTGTATACAGAGTGTGTGAGTGTATACAGCATGTATGCAGCATGTGAATACATGTATACAGTGTGTGTATGCTGCACGTATATGGTGTATACAGATTGTGTGAGTGTGTACATGTATGCAGTGTATGATTTATATGTATATGTGTGCATATGTGGTACATGTGTTGGCATGGGTGTACGGAACATGCACATGCGTGTGTACAGCATGTATGTGCATGTGCATAGCATGTGTGTGCATGTATCAGCCTGTGTGTGTTAGCACCCTGGGAGCTGGCCAGAACATATGAGCCTGCACACACAGGAACTTCAGCTTCTCCTGTGTCTCTAAGAACAATGGCCTCATGACAATCACAATTACTTAAGCATCTGAGGATAGCACTTATTTAAATTTTCCCCTATTATCACAATAATGTCCCCAACAGTTATTTTAACCCAGCAACCCAGTGAACGGTGACCGCTGTGTTTTGCTATCCTATTTCTCCAGCTGAGCTGTCGCAGGCTGCCCCAACTCTGTCCTCACTTATTCTGAGCTGCCCGGCAAAGCCCAGCCCATTGTTTGGCAGGAGGCGCCCAGCTGGCAAGGCTCATTTGCATGGACCTTGGTTGCAAGGTGTCACAGTAGCTATGTCCGCTTAGAGCACATGTGGGACAGTGCCCAGCTGGTGTGAGGTCTACTCACCTGGTAGCATGAAGTCATCCAGACACCTCTGCTCTACAGGGACCTTCCCAGGTAACACTGCAGGCTCCCAGGTTCTGTTACTATTGCTGCTCAGGGCCCACCTGGCAGGCTCCCTACAGGCAGGGATCAGCCCCAGCTCACTCCATGGGGAGTGGTGCCCTGAACACAGCCACCAGGGGCCTCCATCCTCCTGAAAGATCCGGCTCCTAGAAGGAGGTTCTCTCTTCTGTGATACCAAGTCATTCTTCTCAATTCCCATATTGTGGGTTTCTCTTTAAAATGTAAGGACTTGTCCAAAGGACATTTGCAAAGAATGCACCCTATGGCCACCTAAGGATGGGGAAAGGGCCTGAGCCCCAGGCCCAGCCAGACAGTCTCAATCCTCCAAGCATCCTGTGTGTCGGCAGCATCAGGCCTCGGCAGTGGGTTTGTCCCATGTTCATACCATCTCTGTCCCATCCTCTTGGCTGAGTGACTCCAGATTCCTCTCCTGTTGCTGCCCTGGAGTCTGGGCTAGTGCCCACCTGTGTGTTCCTGGGAGCAGGTTACGGGGCCTCTTCCCAACTCCAGAATCCCCTTGCCTGTCAGGAGCCTCCCTGGGGAGCGAGGTTTGCTGTCTCTCCCAGCCACACCATCTTTGCATGAGGGACAAAGATGGGGTCACACTCCAGCCTCTGGCCCTTCTCCCAAGGACAGCCGCGCTCCTGACTACCTGTCAGCAGTCCACACTCAGCCAAGATGAGAGTATGCACACCACTCTTGCCCAACTCAGAGCATATTCTATAGTTTTTTGCTCAATAATTTTATCTTAATATTGTAATATTGGTTACTTCATCAGTTCTTTTTAGCAGTTAAGAGATTTTTTTTAATATCTACATAGAACCCCAATGCATGAAAACAGTGTGTGTCGTCCAGCCGCCCCCCGCTTTCCTGTCTTCCGACTATTGCAAACAGGGCCACGTGGGTGGGATGCTGCCCTCCTGAATGGGCACAACCTTCAGGCTGGCCCTAACCCTGGGCTGCTGCATCAAGGGGGGTTTGTGTTCTGACTTGTCCTAGGTATTTCCTTCTAAACGAGAGACATGGCATGGAACCTCGGAACAAGAGCTGAGACTGTCTGCTGCCCGCATCCTTGGGTGTCCCCACACTTCTGTGTCTTGACAGCCTGACTGGGAAGATGACTCTTTCATAACTTGACCTGGTGCTTCTCTCACTCCTGCACCTCTGCCTCCCACTCTCCTCAAAGGAGTTTTGCTCCAGGAAAGGTTTCAGAAATGTGCTTTCCTTTTACTTCCAATGTCATGCAGAGCCCGGGCCACCCTGTGGCCTGTGGTGACTAGGATGTGACACCCTCCCATTATCATAGGAGTGACAGTCCTGGTGACTCCATTGGCTTAGGCCAAGTGTTGCTGGAAAATGTGTCTGAAGTTTGGACTTTAAGGCAGAGAACACAAATATTCACTTAAGAGAATTGGTCAGCGTCCACACGAGTCAAGATCGTGGTCCATAATCCTGGGAACAGACGTCTGACACTCAGCTCACCATGGACTTTACTGAATGGCTATTCTGTGCTTATTGATATGACCATTGGTTTCCCCTTTGGCTGTTGAAAAGTGGATTGTGTGGGTTGACTTTACATGTAGAGCCAGCCTTGTACACACAGCAAAGTCACACTCAGGCATTTGCATGGTTCTGTTCACATCTTCCTGGCCATGGCTTGCAGGTCTCCGCTTGAGTTTTTGTGTCTGGGTGAGGGGACAGAGTGAAGTGCAATCTTCTCTGTGTGCTGAGTCTGGGTGAGAGGACAGAGTAGGGTGCAGTCTTCTCTCTGTTCTGAGTCTAGGTGAGGGGACAGAGTGGGGTGCAGTCTTCTTTCTGTGTGCTGTCTGAGTCTGCGTGAGGGGACAGAGTGGGATGCAGTCTTCTCTCTGTGCTGAGTCTGGGTGAGGGGACAGAGTGGGGTGCAGTCCTCTCTGTGTGCTGAGTCTGGGTGAGGGGACAGAGTGGGGTGCAGTCTTCT
>NW_003852470.1:1636722-1657458 GCF_000181295.1 Otolemur garnettii | reverse complement strand
TTTTTTTTTTTTTTTTTTTTTTGAGACAGAGTCTTACCATGTCACCCTCGGTAGAGTGCTGGGGTGTCACAACTCACAGCAACCTTAAAATCTTAGGCTTAAGCGATTCTCTTGCCTCAGCCTCCTGAGTAGCTGGGGCTACAGGTGCCCCCCCACAATGCCCGGCCGCTTTTTGTTGCTGTTGTTGTTGTTGCGGTTGTCACTGTTGTTTAGCAGGCCTGGGCCAGGTTCGAACCCGCCAGCCCGTCTACGTGTGACCGGCCCTCTACCCACTGAGCTATGGGCCAAGCGTCCTGTTTTCTTTTTAATGACTTTCAATGCAGCAGCCTCCTCACTTCACTCTGGGCATCGGGGCTTGTGTCTTCTCGTTATCTTTGTCAGTCTTTCTGGTGATTTATCAACTTTTCTGACTTTTTTAAAGAAACAGGTTTCTGTTTTATAGATTCTCTCTGCTATCTTCTTATTTTTAATATAATTGATTCCTGTTCTTTGTTTTTTCTCTCCTTTTCCTAGCTTCTTGAGGCAGAAACTCGAGTTATTAACTAGAAGGCTGCGCTGTTTCCTCTGAACACCAACTGCTATGAACTTCACTGTCGGCCCTTTCCTGCATCCCACATAATTTGTCATCATTTGTTTTTGTTTCTCTTCAGCTGTTTTTAGTTTCTTTTGAGGCTTCCTCTTTGACCTATGGGTTATTTAAAGGCATGTTAATTTTCTCATGTTTAGAGATGTTTCTGTTGTTTTTCTGATATTGATTTTGAGTTCTGTACCTTCATGGCCAGAAACTCCTTGTATTAAGGGTCAGGGAAGAGACTCAGGAAGGGGCAAAGACTCTGCCCTGCCCCCTGGACCCTTGGAGGGGGTTCTTCTGTGGTGGCCACAGTGCAAGGCAAGTCCAGAAGGTCAGTATTGCCAGGAGCTTTGGGAGGCAGGAGGGACCATCAGGAGCGTGTGGGACAGGAGGGACCATCAGGGGCGTGGGGGGGGACAGGAGGGACCATCAGGAGCATGGGGGGGGCAGGAGGGACCATCAGGACCGTGTGGGGCAGGAGGGACCATCAGGGGCGTGGGGGGGGCAGGAGGGACCATCAGGAGCGTGGTAGGGCAGGAGGGACCATCAGGAGCGTGGCAGGCAGGAGGGACCATGACCTTCAGCCTTGCACCTGCTAACTTCTGGGCCTTTCCCCTCACAGCTCCCCACCCACCTGTGTCAGCTGTGTCTGTCAAGAGGAGGTTGGGCCTTGCCCTCTGCCCAGGGCTTCTGCACCTGCAGGGAGCCCTAATCCCAGTCAGACCATCCTGTGCCTATGAAGCACCTCCTGTGTACAGAAGATGTGCCAGAGCGGCAGGGTCACAAGATCATAAACTTGGCGAGCTCTGAACTGTCCTGACTTAAGTGTGAAGGGGCAACAGCGTCCTCTGAGAGGCTGTGAGGTGCATGAGCAACAGGCCCCCTTGGAGACAGCGTGCTGCTGCACGGCACAGTGGCCACAGCAGAGCCCGGGACAGGCCGACAGGCCCCGGCCCATGTGGGCCCCTCTCTGCACCTGTAGCATCCAGACCAGAGCTGCTCGGCAAGATGTGGAAGCCTGGCCAGCACGCAGTGGGAAGATGAGGCTCTAGGTCATCAGCCAGGCTGGGGCAGCACATGCCGAGCTGCAACCACGTGCATTTCATAAAGGAGACACTTGCGTGAGTGTGGGTTGGGGCACAGCAGTGGAACCTCTCAGGAGCAAGGGGTCTCTCCAAGGGGCTGCCAGGAAGGAGCTCTGTCCCTCAGTGAGACAGACATGAAGCATGTTAATGTCACCCAGAGCCAGCCAGGAGGGCTTCCCCCACCACTGGTCCTCCTGCCTCCTGCCTCCTGCCAGAGGCCTCAGCCCAGGAGCTTCCCTGGTCCAGGTCAGGGCTGAAGAGTGGAGGTGGGTCTAGAAGCAAACAAGACCACAGCCCAGGCTCCTCAGGCATGGCTGCAAACATCGTCTGGAGCTCAGAAATGATCACCTTTCAGTGACCAGTGGTTTGTAGCACTGACCAGTCACGAGACCGACTGCTGCACACGGGTGGTGGCATCTCCATTCTCACCTACCCGACCGCAGGCACATCCCACCTGTGGGGAGGGTATTGAACACAATTTGCTCAGAACAGCAGTGTCTTCATGGTCAGGCTATGGGAGGAAGCATCTAGAAGGAAGGCCAAGGGGTGATCCCTGTTTGCCCACCTGATGGGACCCCAGATGGAAACTTGAGTCATTTGGCACAAAGGACTGAGCAGAAATCCAGGGTGAGATCCCCTGGGCCATCCCAGCCCATCTGCTATATGTGCACCTGTGCACCTGGACACCTGGACACCTGCACATCTGGCACATGGCACCTTCTACCTGGCACTTGCATTCCTGGCACCTGCACCCCTGGTACCTGCTACCTGGCACCTGCACTCCTGGCACCTGACAGTTACACATCTGGAACCTACACACCTGACACCTGCATTCCTGGCAGCTGGGCACAGCTTCACTTTCTTCTCAGGACAGTGAGAAAGCCCTGAACCAACACACACCAAAACAGAGATCTCAGGGCTCACAGATAACAAGAAAAGCCACTTTATTAGAAAGACATTTCCCAGACACCAAAGCAGGACAGACTCCTACTTTTGCCCCTTTCCTTAAATGCTTCCAGATATAAGCAGACTGAAACCCAGCCACAAGCTCTCTCCACAGGCTCCTTCTCCAGGGGTCTCCAGCACAGGGAGGGGCTCCAGGAGAAGGAGGCACAAGGCTACTCTGTGTGGTCCCACTGTGGGCCCAGTCCAGAGCCAGTGCCCGGTGGTTTGGGCGACTCGCCCATGCAGACACATGCATGTATGCACACTCCAACACACACACAGAAACTCATACACATGAACACATGTGCACAGACTTACAATACACAGAGACACACACAGACACCCAGGTGCCCACACAGCTCCACTTCATGGATGCAGCAGGATCACTCCCAACCCCAGCAGCCTCTGACATCTCAGCAGGAGACTCTCGAGAGGGGCCCTCAAAGGCAGAGGCACGTGCAGCTGTGAAATGGGTGAGCGAGTTGCCCCTGGCAGGATTGTGATCTGAGGTTCAAGGTCGGGAGCCTGTCTCAATCACCCTGGGTGCTGAGGGCGGGTCTGACATGACAAATCACAGTTATTACAGCCACAGAGGATTGTCAGAGATTTGCAGAGGACCCAGCATATTGCCCTAATTTAATTATCCCCACCATCTGATGTCTGCGATGATCACTAACAGTACTTATTTCCAAAACGAAATGTGCTGTTCTCTAATTGTTCACAGTTCGAAAGAAATAGCTAGAGAACATTTTCCACCATTAAGGAAATGATATTTTAAATGATGAACATACTGTATATGTTTGTACTTTAAGGAGACAGACTGGTAATGTTTGGGGAAATTAGCAAAAATTTACTGATCCTCAGAAGAAAAATAGCACTGTCTACCAAAGCCAGGCAAAGTCTGCGGGCACTGCCCAGCCCTCCCCACCCGGGCCTGCCTGCACCCTGTGTCCCCCGATAGAGGGCGCAGCCCCCTAGCACAGCATGCAGGGCAGGGCTGGAGCTCCACACGCCTCCTCCTAGGTGCTCCTCCCCCAGGAACACCCTGCTTAGGGGTCCATGCTCTGCGGCACTCAGGTGCCCACTGAGTTTCTGAGAACGTGGGGACCCTGCCTGGCTTAAGAAAGACCCAGGGCTGGCCAGATGGACACAGATCAGCATTTCTGGCTCCACTGGGGGCTGGGCCACTTCTGGGGCTTTGAGAGACGCCCTCATGTGCACAGTGGGACACCCATGGCCCCAGCAAGGCTCTGGGGTGGTGGGGAGTGACATTACATAGCACAGAACACTCAGAGTACTCTCCAGGCCTGACGCCTGCTGGGCCAGGCTCAGACCTTCCACGAAGGCAGGTGCTGGAGCACAGGGCCAGGCTGGAGAGTCGGACTCAGTCCACAGCCAGGACACAGCCCTGAGCCCTGCACCTTACCCCACAGGGTAAGAGCAGGCAGAGCCCTGTGTGTGTAGTGGGGGGAGGGGCAGAGGTCGTCATCCTCCCCCATTCAGGGGCACATGGAGAGCTCAGGATAGGAGGCACGTCAGTCTTGGTGCTTAGGGTGTGAAACCGCACCGTTTGGAGGCCATATAGACACAGCTGGACTGTATTGAGATCCAACAGGGGAGGCAGTAAGTCCTTCTGGGGACACGCAGCCGAGGCCTTGCCTAGAAAAGCAGGAGGTGTGTCAGACACATGGGAGAGAGGTCACGGCTGGAGATGGAGGTGGAGCCCCCGGGGTGGAGAGGGTGGGACCAGGCCTCCTCTGGAGGAGCCGCAGCTGGGAGGGACAGGTGGACGGAGACCCGGGGCTGCAGCAGGCAGAACCAGGGAGGGACAGGTGGGCAGAGACCCAGGCCTGCAGCAGACAGAACCAGGGAGGGACAGGTGGGCAGAGACCCAGGCCTGCAGCAGACAGAACCAGGGAGGGACAGGTGGGCAGAGACCCAGGCCTGCAGCAGACAGAACCAGGTGACCCTCCCCAAGAATGGGAGGAAGGAAGTGGACACATGCGTGGGGCTCGGGCTCCTACTCCTCTTCTGTTTCCCAGAGCAGCGCTTTGTGATGGGAAGGAAAGTGAGGCAGAGAAGGGCTGGTGAGGGAGCAGCGAGGACGAGGCGGCCTCGGGCTGCACCTCAGTTCTAGCAGCCTTTCTTCTCCCTCCAGAGATGGATGCAGGTCCCTCCTGCCAGTCCCGTTCCTCCTGCCTTCCCAGTTCTGACAGTTGTTATTTCCGTCTTTACTGACTGCCCAGGAGCCGTTAAGTAACATACTTCAACTTCCTTCCCTCTGTCTCTCTCTGACACTGTCTGACATTTGATCCTAGACCTTGAAGACCATTAATCATTGAGTCACTCTTGCAGTGTGTGAGGGGCCCTGGGGCTCCACTGCCCCCTCCCATGCTAACAACCTGTGGGCCTTGCCCCTTTCCTCTGTCCCACCTGGAATTCACAGTCACACCACATCAGAAATTGTCCCTTCACTATGAATTTGTAAGTTATTTGTGGGTTTTCCTAGAGTGTCTGGCTGCCTTTCCCTTTTTCCCTGCTGAGAAAAGAGCCTCTGCCCACCCCCTGCCCGGCATCATGGCCACTGCCCCCCACCAGGCTGTTGGTGGTGGACGCCACCCCTTTGGTCAGGACTCATTTCCTTTGGTCCTATGGTGGCTGGAGTGACATGGGCCCACTGGAGGTCACTGCCCAGCTCTAGTGACTCCTGTTTCTCACTCGGCACATCTGTCACCTTCCACGGTAAGGAGGTGATGAGTGGCGTGGCTGCAGACATCTGCTCTGGCCATGCCCCCTGCCTGCCAAGCCTCTGAGCCCTGCCTGGCTGCCACCGCGGCTCCCTGTGGAAACCTCTGCTCAGTAAGTGATGATGGACACACCAGTTACAGGGCCGACTCCCAGACACGGCCTCCCTTCCTGTGACTAAAATGAACCACTCTGAAGCAAACAGGCTTGTCCCACTGGTGTATTCCAGGGTTAGTGGCAAGAAGGACCCAGGTGCCTGCTCTCCTGACCACAGCAATGCCTCCTGCGGCCCTCCTGACCCTCCCTCCTTCTCACAGCCACCCTGGCCTCCTGCCAGTATCTCCCTCCTTGCTGAGCCCATTTTCCTTCTCAGAGTCATTGATGTTGGTGGGGCAGCCTGTAGTGGCCCTGGGTGTGTCCTGCAGGTCCTGGAGGCAGCAAGAAGGTACCAGCAGGGCCAGGCTCCCACTGCCACCTGCCGGGCCAGGCTCCCACTGCCACCTGCTGTAAGATTAGTAGGGATGTCCACTGTCCAAAGAAAATCCTACTTATTCTAACAAGTGATATTTTTTTGCATTGTTGAGATGTATCATCTTTCCATGTAAGAAAAAAAGCAAATAAATTATTTAACTTCATCCCCAGGTGCCTCAACAATGTCTAATTTAATTGCCATTTAAATTGGAGGAAATGTTTTAAATGCATTTCCCCGCGATCCGGGGAGTGGTTGATTATATAAATGTGTCAGGGGATGAGGTGATAGGGAGGGAACCCAGCCTCTCAGGTGGGCCCAGCAGTCTCAGGCAGAAGGACCACTGGATGTGGGGTCAGAGCTGCCTCCGGCCTGGGCTCACAGCATGGTTACAGGGGTGGGTGCAGTGGCTGGGGAGGCCCAGAGGTGCCAGGCCAGACACAGTGTCGGCACCACCTGGGAGCTTGCAGAGGACTCAGGAACTCAGAGTGCACCTGCTGAGCCCACAACAGAAGTCCAGAGCAAGGCGTGGGGACTGGTCTTGTATTTGTGAGTCATTTTGGATCTCACTGCTTGATCCTGCTGTCCAGACAGTTTTGGGGAAGGAGCTGTGTGAGGAGGTCTGCAGGGTCCCAGTAAGATGCTACTGATGAAAACAGGCATGGGAGGCACGTGTCCTGAGGGCACCCTATGCCACAGACAAGGCCAAGCCAGGAGGGGATGGCTCGGCCTCCAGTAGACTCAGATTATTATGGCCTAGCTGTAGTCCAACTGATACAACCTCCTCTCACCTGGTTTCATGTAACACTCACAACAAAACACATCGATAAACATGAAACTATAACAATAAAATTTGTATTAAAATATAATGTAGCTGATGACATCACATTGCTCCAATGCTTCAGCTCCTTCCTCCCCTCCCCCACAGCTCTGCTCCCTGTCCAGTCACCTGCTTTTGGGCACCCCCACCCCTTGGACACCTCATGGGCACATCCAGTGCAGGCCAAGGGCACAGGATCTTGCTCTGGACAGGAGATCCCAGTTCAGTAGGCACTAAGTTCACCGGCAGGGTGGCTCCTAAGAGACCAGACTATATGCTGTGCATGTGTGTACATGTATACTGTGTGTGCACAAGTGTGCATGTATGCTGTAGTGTGCACATACATGTATGTGTATGCTGTGGGTGTGTGCACACATGTTTGTGTATGCTGGGGGTGTGTACAGGTGTGTGCACATGTGTGAACGTGTGTGCGTGTATGCTATGGGTGTGTGCTGTGGGTGTGTGCGTGTATGTTATGGGTGTGTGCACACACATGTGTGTGTCTGCATTACTGTCAGCATGATAACACAAATGTTTTGCTGTCTGTAGAAAGCCCCACCCCACACCACACCCTGCCCAGCTTAAGGAAACCTACAGAAATGTGTGTGAGTGTTTCCCAGGCCCTGACAATCGGTCACATCTCCACCCAGAGATGTGGACACTGGTGGTGGAGACATTTGTGAGGAAGGGCTGTTGGGAAGGACCAGTGGCTGCGGGGAAGCAGATGTTGACTTAAGGCCCCAGCTGCTGTGAGTCCAGCAGTGAACACGAGGACACGCCTCCCTAAGGGCCAGCTGGCAACCACAGTACCTCGGGGACTGATCTACGGCAGTGTGAACGTGAGAACCATGTTCTACACTCAAGACACAAGGATGCTGGAGGTTGATTATTCCCTGAAATAGGACAGGCAGCACACAGATTTTCATCCTTTTTCTCTCGATGCAATCAGCAGTTCCACTGGACACTGCAGTTCCCACTAAAGCGTCCCTTCCTCTGCCAGCCTGTGACCTCAGAGAGAGTTCATGGATCCTGTGTTTTTGCCTAACTTCTGAGATCAGCTGGTGTCCCCACCTTGCAGCAGGTCTCCTGCGACCTCAGACAGATGTCACAAACCCTGTGTTCTCTTCTATGAAACATAGAAAGTGGGGCCGTGCTGTCCACATAGCCAGATTCATCTGCCCAATCCCGACCCCCATGCCTGCACATAAGCTCAGGTGGCCAGGGCCCTGTAGGCTGACGCAGCATCTCCCCAAGGGTGTGGGCATCTCTAGTGGAGCAGGGGCACAGGTGTGCAGGCGGCCAGCAGTCTCTGAAGCTGACTCACCCAACTGCCTTCAAACAGTGATTGAGTTTTTAAAGCGAGGGTCACTCATTCATCTCAACCCTGGAAGTCAGCACACATCAGACACCTGGCAAAGAAGAGGCTCTTTTAAAATCAGGTTTTTTTCTAGTTAATTTGTTCACCAAACCTGTTTCAATGCCCTGCAACTGGGTGTCGTTTCCATCTGAGCAATGGGGCCAAGGAGGGAAGGGGTCTGTCTGGCCAGGTGAAGGACCCTGTCAGCATTCATGCTGGAGATGTGGATCAGCAGGACTGGGGCTAAGGGGTGACGAGGGTGGGGAAAACCACAGCAGCTGGTGCTATTTCTACCTGCTCTGGATGCTAATGTCAAGAGGTTCTCACCATACACACATGCATGTGCACCTGCACACTCCTGCACTGCACACCATGAATACCATGCACACAGCTACACACCATGCACATGCCCACACTGCACACCATGCACATGCCTGCACTGCACACTGCAAACCATGCACATGCCCACGCTGCACACCATGCACATGCCTGCACTGCACACCATGCACACTCCTGCCCTGCACACCATGCACATGCCCGCACTGCACACCATGCACACATGCACTGCACACCATGCACATGCCCACACTGCACACCATGCACACTCCCGCCCTGCATACCATGCACACCTACACTGCACACCATGCACATGCCCACACTGCACACCTGCCCTGAACACCATGCACACATCACTGCACATCATGCACATGCCTGCACTGCACACTGCAAACCATGCACATGCCCACACTGCACACCTGCCCTGCACACCATGCACACATGCACTGCGCACCATGCACATGCCTGCACTGCACGCTACAAACCATGCACATGCCCACACTGCACACCAGGCACATGCCTGCACTGCACACCAGGCACATGCCCGCACTGCACACCATGCACACTTGCACTGCACACCATGCACATGCCTGCCCTACACACTGCAAACCATGCACATGCCCACACTGCACACTGCAAACCATGCACATGCCCCCACTGCACACCATGCACACTTGCACTGCACACCATGCACACATGCACTGCACACCATGCACATGCCTGCCCTGCACGCTGCAAACCATGCACATGCCCACACTCACACCATGCACATGCCCACACTGCACACCATGCACACTTGCACTGCACACCACGCACACATTCACTGCACACCATGCACATGCCTGCCCTGCACACTGCAAACCATGCACATGCCCACACTGCACACCATGCACACTCCCGCCCTGCACACCACGCACACGTGCACTGCACACCATGCACATACCCGCACTGCACACCATGCACATGCCCGCACTGCACACCTGCACTGCACACCATGCACATGCCCACACCGCACACCATGCACACTCCCGCCCTGCACACCACACACACTTGCACCACACACCATGCACATGCTCACACTGCACACAATGCACATGCCCACACTGCACACCTGCACTGCACACCATGCACACGCCCACACCGCACATGAGGCACACCATGCACACCTGCTCTGCACACCCTGCACATGACTGCACATGTGTACATGCATGTGCCCACTACAATGGTCACATACATGAACGTGCCTGCACGTGCATTCACACACAGCTACATTCCTCCGTAGCTGTCGCCTGAGAACCACACCCCCTCTGGCCAAGGGGAGCTGGGCAGTGGGTGAACTTGCATTCCACAGCTGGCCCCTCTGAGCCCAGGAAACTTGCCACTGCCTCAGTACAGGAGCCAGCACTCAGCACCAGGGACAGAGAGTAGCAACTGGAGCGCCCCTCACCAGGATGTTGGGGAGACGCTCCTGCACTGGGCCAGGCCTGACGGGGGAACACACCTCCCAGGGCTACCCTCAGTGACGCACCTCACTGGTCTGAGGCCCATCCTCTGGGCCTGTTTAACACCCAGGTTGTCCATCACCAGAGTGACAGAGGGACACAGAGGAAGCCCTGAGGGCAGCAGAGTGCTCAGGGAAGGGGCCACAGTGGCTGGATCCTGAGGTCACATAGGCACTCTCCACAAAAGGAGTCTACCCATGAATAAGGGGGCTGTTCTCTTGCTGTTTTAATTTGTCTTCCCTGACACAGGAGTAAACGGCCCATCACCTGGATATCTGGTTACAACCAGATAAGGTAAGTCATGTTGCTTTACTCCACCAGGATACCTGAGCAAAGGCAGAGTGTCCCTGCTCTGTCTCCCTGGAGCGCTGGCAGCCCTGCCAAGGGACAGACCCACAGGGAAAAAGCTCTGGAGACACAACAGAATAGGGTACAACAGAACCACTCACAGTCGACCCAGAGCCAGGGGCTTATGGGGACACGCAGAGGTGAGACCCGAGGCCAGGAGCTCATGAGTGCACAGAGATGGGACATAAAGCAGGAGGCTCGTGGGGGCACACAGAGGGGGGATATGGAGTGGGAGCCTGAGGGGGCACACAAAGGGGGGTCCAGACCCTTCCTCCCCAGGCCTTGGGGCACTGCCCCCGCCCCACCCTGCCTCCACCCACTGAGCACATGTCATGTGGAGGGAACTCTAAATAGGAAAGTTGAAATTTCGGCTATTTAGACCCAGAACAGAAGTACAGGAGCCTCTGTTGCCACTGTGAGTTGATGCTGGTAGAATTTCCAGCGACACAGAACACATTTGAAGGTACAGACTCTAATTATCGCACAGAAGTTCAAACTATGGTGATTTGTCAGTGTGATGATCGTGTACCAAGATAATCCAAGAAAATAAGAGGAAAATCTATGAGAATTCATAAAGAATTCTATAAAGTTACTGAGAATACTATCATGTAAATAAATCAATAGTTTTTCTATATAGCAGCAATAATCATTTGGGGAGAAATTCCAACACCTTTCATTAGAGAGGCAGGAAATACACATTTTTGGTAGGATTATTTCTATACATTTGAGAGGTTTATTTCTAAAAAAATAAAAAATTTCCCTGAGACATAAAGAAAAATAATTTTGGTGTGACAAGTGCGCTGGACAGAACAACACCCAGGGGTGCCCTGGCCTGGCCCTGCAGCCTGTGCCCCCCACATGGCAGAAGGGACTCGGTCGGCATGAATGAGGGTCTAGCGCTGGGGACATGACCCAGTGCCATCCCAGGGTCATAGGTGAGGCAGGGCGAGCACCAGAGTCCAAGAGAGAGCAGACAGGGTGGCAGGAGTGTCCCTTTTCTTTAAGGAAAATAACATAAAACCGAATTCTTTCCAAAATTATTTATAGGTGTGCCCTATTAGAATCAAAATCCAAGTAAGTTGTTTAATAGGACAACATGATTACACAATAACCTTGCTGAGAAGACCTTGAGAAGTAAGAAACCCAGAGGGCAGCAGCACAGCTGTGGAGGCATCCCCAGGCTGGCCCTGCACGGGGCAGAGGCTGCTCCAAGCTCTACTCCTGTGGCTGTCTAAAGAAGAGTCCATCTCGTTATCATTGTTCATAAAACAGAACACCATCTTTTCCTTCCAAATCACTGAAAATGAAAGCAGTGTGTCTGCCACTTCACAGGGCTCTCGAGGACTGGCGTCTCCGACTCAGCATGGGGAGCAGGGGTGCAGAACCCACACAACCTGTGGGAGCCCTCATGGGCCAGGGACAGGCTCCTTGGGCAGGAGTCTCAGGAGGGAGTCTGCTGAGGACACTGGAGGACCCTTGAGGCCATGGGGCCTCGGACAGATGCTGAGGGGGCAGCGCAGTGGGGAGGGAGGAGCCCAGGAGGTGGTTAGTCCCAACCGTGTGGACAAGTGGGGATTCCTGCAGCCCAGCAAGGGCCAGGCAGTGTGCGGAGCCTCAGTCACTAGGAGGTGTGGAGGAGGGGCTGGAGCTCCCTGGTCATCAGACAGCAGAAGCTGCAGGGTTGGATCTATCGGTGTAGAGCATAAATATCTTAATCCTGTAATAGGGTAAAAGTGGTGAAAGCTACATTGTTTAATAGGATGTAAACATTCCAATTTGTACAAATAATCATCATATTGACTCATATAATGGCATAAATGTATTTATGATCTATGTACGAAAGACTTAATAAAAAAAAAAAAGAAGAAGAAGAAGAAGAGGGTGCAGGGGACAGGTGCACAGCCCTGGTGGGACAAGAGCAGGGAGGCCAGAGTGGGAGCCACCTGCCGCCCTCCTGGGCTCCAGGCTGAGGCTTTGGGGGAAGAGACACCACACTCTTGGCTGTCACTCTGTCTGGAGAAACAAAAGAAGTTAATTACTTTTTAAAAATTCAAGTGATGCTTTTATATTTAAATGCTAACCACCCCACTCCTGCCTCTGGTGGAGGAGTGGTCTCCAACAGTGCCTCTGAGAGGCCTCAGAGGCCCACAGGGACCCTTCTCCTGTGTCAGACGCACTGGCCCAAGCTCTCCCTGTAGTGCTGGGGACCAGGGCTGACGGACACTCAGCTGTCCTCCTCTCTGCAGCCTAACTAACCGCTGTGACTTCTTCAGAGTGGATTGAAGGTCATCTCACCTGTCCCACCTGTTGGCTGGGCCCAGGTGGGCACTGTGCTCTTTCTCACCCCCACCTTCCTTGGGGACACCATCAGCTGGGCTGCAGATGTGCCTGGAACCCTCCAGCCTCACAGATCCCTCCAAGAAGGTTCAGGATCGGTGTTCAGTGCACTCAGGATAAAAGGGACTCTATAACTCCTCTGTTCCCTTTGTGGCCTCATGGTGACTCCTCAAGGGCTAAAAACTATGGAGATGCTGGCAGAGGAGGCCATGTGTAAAGCTGGAGGGCGCCACTGGCCCTCAAGCCCCCACAGCCTCCTCCTTTCCACAGCAACCATGGGAAATGCCCAAAATTCCACTCCCCTTCACTCTGGCAGTTCCTAGTCTAGTTTCCATGGAAACAGCTATCAACGCAGGCAGGACCAAGGGAGTGAGAGCCTTTAAAATAATGATAGTTGAAAAACTTCTGTGGGCCTTCTTTCCAGCTACCAGCAGTTTCCATGGAAACTCAGCCAAAGGCAGAGCTAAATAAAGAAGGCTGGGTTTCCCACCCCCGCCCTGCCCCCAGGGAGCTATGGGGAGCCAGGAGCCCCCTGCTAAGGAGGGGTTGCCCTTCTCAAGGAGGATGAGACTCTGGAACAGCCCTCCCAAATCACCTGTGAGGCACTTTGCTACGCTGCTCTCAGGGGCATAGGAGATACCAGTGGGGTGGGGTCCTGCTGCTCTGCTTCTGGGGTCAGACCTGGGTCTCAGGCTGGGGGACACTCGGCACTGGTGTCCCAGCACCTGCAGGTTGGCATTGGTTGCAGAGGGCTCAGAGGGTGCGGGCTGGTGGGTTCAGGGCCAATTCAGCATAGTCCTGGTACGTCCCCACCCCCTTTTCTGGACGTCTTTTTGGGCTTCTGCACCCTTTGAGGTAGAGGAGGGCCTGCGAGGCACAGAGGCAAGATGGACATCTCCTGGGCAGCTCCTCACCACGAACTGAGGACAGGCCCTCATTGCAGTGCAGAGACCCTGTCCCTGAGTGGTACCGAGGTGGCCGCACACCCCTGCATCTGCTCCCCACCAAGGAAGGGCTCAGGAAGTGCCCTAGAAGAGAGCGGCACAGAAACCCACCCATAGACGCAGCATCCATTGTCCTCACCGCCTGGCCACAGCCTTGGTCTCCTATGTCCACTGCCCCGTGCCACTGCCTACTGAGCCCTGAGGAGGCCAAGAGAGGTCTGCACGGGCCCTGATGCTGAGCGGTGCCACTCTGGGGAGCCTCTATGTGCTCACAGCTCCATCTGCCTCCTGGAAGGTGTGCGCTGCACACAGGGTGCCTCTCAGAGTGTGCCCTGCCCAGGGGGGTCTGTCTGGTGGGGAGTCTGGTAAAACCAGAGATGCTTGTTGTAGCTATGGTTTCCACACTAAGGTGGAGAGACACTGAGCAGAAGCAAACCCAGAGGACAGCTTACCCCACCTCCCTAGGAATGGAGGGGCTGGGCAGAGAGCACTCTCAAGGCCCAGGGGTACCCACCACCGGCACCAGCCCTGGTGGGAGCACTGCCTTTCCACTGCTACTGTGGTGACTGCATAATCTACACTGGACAGCGAGTGACTTCAGCCAGCCAGAGCTGTGCCAGGAAACCAGGGCTCCATCTTCTGCTGGCACAACAACACCCTGTACCAGTACCCAGTGCTAATACTCCCCAACAGTACCCTGTGCCAGTACCCAGCACTAGTACTCCCCACCAGTACCCTGCACCAGTACCCCACACCAGTACCCAGCATGAGTACTCCCCACTAGTACGCTACACCAGTACTCAGCATCAGTATTCCACACCAGTACCCAGCACGAGTACTCCCCACCAGTAACCCGCACCAGTACCCAGCACTAGTACTCCCCACCAGTACCCCACACCAGTACCCAGCACGAGTACTCCCCACCAGTAACCCGCACCAGTACTCAGCACTAGTACTCCCCACCAGTACCCCACACCAGTACCCAGCACGAGTACACTCCACCAGTACCCCACACCAGTACCCAGCACGAGTACTCCCCACCAGTACTCCCCACCAGTACCCAGCACAAGTACTCCCCACCAGTACTCCCCACCAGTACCCAGCACGAGTACTCCCCACCAGTACTCCCCACCAGTACCCAGCACGAGTACTCCCCACCAGTACTCCCCACCAGTACCCAGCACAAGTACTCCCCACCAGTACCCCGCACCAGTACCCAGCATGAGTACTCCCCACCAGTACCCCACACCAGTACCCAGCACGAGTACACCCCACCAGTACCCCACACCAGTACCCCGCACGAGTACTCCCCACCAGTACCCAGCACGAGTACACCCCACCAGTACCCCACACCACTACCCAGCACGAGTACTCCCCACCAGTACCCCGCACCAGTACCCAGCACCAGGACCTTCACTGCTGTGGGCTCCTGCGAGTCAGCACTGAGGTGAAGCAGGAGCGGGTACACAAAGATGGAAAGAGAATATATGCCCTGGGGCCAATGGCTGGGAGGCCCACCTCCCTCTCACCCTAAATTCCCAGATACCACTTACAGTAAATAACGTGTCCTGATAACAAACCGCTGCTTTTGCTGCAGCTACTTTGGTTTCTATCACTTGTAACCAAGAGTCCAATAGCCTTCACTGCGCCCTTGTGACATGGCTGCCACCGGGCCTGCACCTGCTGGTGCAGTGGCATGGACAGCAGACCAGGTCTCCAGCCCCTGCCAGGCTGTCTGCTCCCACACAGGTGGACCACAACAGGCACTTCGGGCTGCACACCCGCTCAATCAGTTAATAAACAGGAAATGGCATCATCAAATATTTAATGGTCTTCTGAAATGATTACAGGATCCTTAGGAGTCTGAGGATTTTTGCCCCCTCTTCAGCGGCCACCACACAAACAGCCTCTGAGCCCCTGCTGCTCCCATCAGGGCCTAGGGACTGCAGCTGCCCGAGGCCAGCAGGTCTCCCTGGCCTGACCTGACCTCTGACCACCCAGCTCAGGGCTGGTGACCTACTTGACCTCCAGGGACTGCAGTGACGCCCATACCTTGGATGTCAGCCCACCCTTGCCACCATGCTCTTTGCTCCCTTAGTCACTTCCCGGAGTGCCCTGAGACACACAGGGTGACACAACAGCCTGAAAAGAGAAAGGGGCAGCACAAACAAGATCCTGCCAGGGCCTCTGCTCTGACCTCCCAGAACAAGCCCAGTCTCACGGGGCCACTCAGTCCCTGCTAGGTGGCCGCCCAGCGCAGCAGGGACCATCAGACTGGGGCGCTGCACCCTCACTACCAAGAAGCAAGGGAAGCTGTGCCTGAGCAGGGGCGGGGTGGGTCATGCACCAGCCACCCCCGGCTGCTACTCAGCCCCCGGGGTGGGTCATGCACCAGCCACCCCCCCACCCCCACCCCCACCCCCGGCTGCTACTCAGCCCCCAGGGTGGGTCATGCACCAGCCACCCCCGGCTGCTACTCAGCCCCCTGTGCCCCACAGACAAGGCCCAGTGATGGCCTGGAGCTGGGACACAAGTGCAGGGTGTGGCTCTCCGTGGCCAAGGGGCTGAAGGTGAGGTGGAGCATGTGAAGGCTTGGGCACCTGGCTGAGGAGTTCATATTGGTCCCAAATCAGAGCTCAGCAAACCTCAGAACCAGGCTGTATCCAACCCACCCCCTGATTCTCTATCACCCACAGCAAGAAATGGTTTTTATGTGTTAAATAGTTGTTGAAAATCAAAGAAAGGCAACTACTTCATGGCACATGAAATTCCAAGTTCAGGGTGATAATTCAAGTCCAATGAGGACACGGCTACAGCTGCCCCCTTGTGCAGCACCAGGGTTGACTCACGCCACACCCACAGCAAAGACCACATGACCTGCAAAGCCTCAATTATTTATTCTCAGGATCTTTAAAGAAAAGCATGTTGACCTTTTCTGAAAACACTCAGGAGGCATTAAAGTCTCCCTCAGAAGAGGACAGCACAGTGGACAGGCATGTGCCTTTGCAGAGAAAGCTCCACACTCTTCCTCCCAGGAGAAGGGGCAGGCAAAGGGCACTGTCCCCAGAGCCCACCCTCCCTCTCCAGTAACTTCAGCGCGGCTCTAAAGCATTCATTCTTTCCCGTGCTGTGTCTCTGCGAAGCTTCTCTGTCTCCTATTCTTTTTCTGCAGCCACAGCTGTGGGTTATAGTTTTCACATATAACCCACGTCAGAAGGAACTGTGAAATGGCTGAGGAGGCTACTGGGTGTCCTCTGGTGTAACAGAAGGTGTGGACACTTCACGGTCTGACTGTGGACCTGAACCTTCGTCTTTGGCTGGGCTGGTCTGCAACCCAGGAAAGGCGGGCACTAACCCAGGAGTGAGGGCAGCCACCCTGGTTCCCGCCCTGCATCTGGGAAGTGGCTGGTGGAGACGGGTGGGGGTACAATGATCCCGGCTCTGTGCATCGACTGTTCCACACCTCGTGCTGTTTTCTGGGAGATGCACTTTGTGTACAGGAGCAAGCTCGTCTCGACACTCCTGACTGCATTCCTCCTCCTCAGGTTCTCACTGGGTTCTACATGCCACTGGTTCCTTTGCTAACTAATGAGCTAAATAAAACCTCTAGCTTACATTCACTTTAAATTTGCATGAGCGCATATGATTTGGGGCGCTCATCCTGAAAAGAGCCCCTCCTCTCTCTACAGATGCAGCTGAGGACTATAATGTCATCTTCATTATAGTTTCACATGCAAAGTTTAAAGTTGAGTGCTCTAAATTCAGAATAAAATTCAAAAAACTCTGAGTCTCATATTTCCCTTAACTACATCACACATTGGGATGTGTGAATGTATCTACTTAATGCAAAAGTGTTCTGTTATCAGTAAAACATCTTACAAGCATGCATGCTAATTTGTTTTGCAACACCACCAAATACATGAAATGCTCTTTAAATTAGGTGATGCAATGCAAGTGCCGGATATAAATGGACTGTTATGGGCATAGCTAGCACCTTCCTCTGACCCTTGGTGAGCTTTTGATACATTTTTTAATTCAATGATCAATCAGCACACAGTTTTAACTTGACCTCAGCCATGGTGGTCAAATATCAGAAGGTCCTAGTGGTCACAGGTAGGAGGAGCCGTGGTGCCCTGCTCCTTGGCGGCAGGTGGAGTGGCAGCGTGAAGCCTGTGTCAGCACAGAATCTGCAGGAGAAAGCTGCTGAAGCAGAACCTGATGCTGGGCCAGGTGGGGAAAACCCCAGCGAGAACCTGGTGGGAAGCCTGAGAGACGACTCCTCCCGAAGACCCGAGGGGCCGTCCATCAGCTGGGCTGGGTCAGCTCTCAGCTCATGACCATCTGCACCACAGCTGTGTCCCCAGGCTGTGTGCCCAGCGAACTCCACATAGGTGGCCCCACAAGCCACAGAGCAGACATGACTCTCCTCAGACTGTGTGCCCAGCAAGCTCTGCCGGGGTGGCCTCACACGCTGCAGAGCAGACATGACTCTCCCTGGGCTAAATACTCACCTACTTTCCTGAGCACCTGCCCTGCCTCAGAGCACACAGGGTCATGCACCTGCCAGTGGCTCAGCCTGGGCACAGGAAGCTGAAAGGAACACCCCCCCCTGCCCTCACCACATTTGGGACAAATGATGCTTAGGTTGCCACACCTGCCACCACACCTCAGGGTGAAGAGGACCCACCAGGCAAGGCTGTGAAGCGGGGGGGCTCTCAAGGAGAGACGATGGCCCAGGAGCCAGGCTGCCTTCATCTTGGCCCTCAGGGTGTCCACCCAAGAAAGAGGAGACCAGACTGCAAGAGCCCCAAGGGTAGCACCAGCCCTCTCTGCCCAATGTTGGACCTACCCAGCATCCCTCAGCAGTTGGCCAGCCCTATGCTGACCTGCAGGACATCTTTAAGGCAGTGTCCCTCTCCTGAAGAGGGGTAAGCAGCTCCTTCCCCTCCAAATAAGAAGAAAACTGAAGGCCTACGTCAATAGTATTGAAGCCACAGGACTGAGAATGGCAGCTGCCCCATCAGTACAGTCGAAGCACACAGCTCCAGATAATTCTCCTTGGAAAGAGCCGTGATAGACTGCAGCCATAAAGCCTCATAGCACTATCTCACACGGGAAAAATGCTGCTTTAATGTGAATGAATCAGAAGTGCGCTCTGCAGGCTCCCATCAGTCCTTACAGGGTGTGAACAGGCATCTGTGGTCCCCTGAGCAGGTGGCGGGGCCAGGAGACTGCAGGCTATTAGAGGGAGGCCCCTGGTCAGGGACAGGGATGTCAGCAGGGGCACGGCTCAGAGCTCAGTTCCATCCCCACCACTTAGGTGCTTGCCCTGAGACTTTGAGTTTTTCAGAGGAAATGCTGGGAGCCTCTACACTGGAAGTGAGCCCCTAAAAAAACAGGATCCAGGCCCCCTAGTCAGACTGGAGACAGAGAGAAAACTGAGTTTCCTGCACCCCAAGGCTGGTCACGTCGCAGAGTGACTCACGATATATGACTGTATGAGCTTCTTACAGCAGCTGAGACACGTCACCACAAAATCAATGGTCTGAAATAGCACAGTTCACAGTCCCACAGCTCTGGAGGTCAGAGTCACTGGGTTGAAAGCCAAGGTGTCAAAGCCCAGCTCCTCTCTGAGGCCCAGGGCAGTCAGTCCCTTCTCCCACCTTCTCCAGCTTCTGGGGGGCCCCTGCTCCCTGGCCAGCCCCACCCCCACCCCGGTCTCACACAACCTCCTCCCTTCTGCCCACGTCTAAGAACATCAGGTCTGCTGCAAGCCCAGGGCAACCTCCCCAAAGCAAGGTCAGCTGACGAGCACCTGTGAGTCCCCTCTTCACGTGACCCACATGTCCTAGGATCTGGGGAGAGGGACATTTGTGGTGTCCTCCTTTCTACGCATCGGGGCGGTGTGGAGAGATGCTCAGGAAATAGTCACCAACCAAAGGGTTTCACAGAATTTCCCAGGTGAGGTGTGAGGGCACCAAGTACGTACTTCGCTGGAGACTTCCAGTCATCAGGGAGGGACAAGGACTTGACAGAAGTCGCCAGCCTCGTGTTTTCATCCACCGCACAAAGGGCCCCTCGGGAAGAAACGTGCCCTGTGAAGGAGACACGGAGCTCTCAGCTGGGAGACGACTCTGCCCACAAGATAACCAATCGCTCTCAAGTACAAGCTTCAAAGTCACATCTTGGGCTGCGGTCAGGCAGAACAGGGCGTTTACACTTTCATCCTCTCTGCTCCAAATGCATGGTAGTTACCAGAAAAAAAAAATAAAAGAAATAGCCAGTTTTAGGAGATAAGAAACAGTGCTGTGGGCAGGCAGAAGCCGTGGCCTATGGGCCCCAGGTCTGGGAAGGGGTGTCAGGAAGAGACTGACACCTCCAGGATGGAGGGCTGCAGCCAGGGTCCCCGCCCGGCTCACAAGGCCACTGACCTGCCACGAGCCAGGGAGGGAAGCCCCGTGAGGCCTGCAAGCCTGACACCCGCTGACCACAGATGCGCTGGGTACTGCCCCACGCCACTGACCCCTACTGTGGGACAGGACTCGCTTTCAGGCATGAAGCAGCCGTAAAGCTGCAAGAAGAAATGGGGACAAACAGAGGGAGGACGAGACAGAGAGGCGGGAACGGTCTCAGCCGACAAAGGCAGAGACGCAACAGAGGCCAAAACAAAACTCCTTGGCCAAGACGCCCTGCAGGGAGAACTCAGAGCAGGCGACGGTCAGAAGGGACCGCGCAGGCGCCTGCCCCACGGACGGTACGGAAGGGACCGCGCAGGCGCCTGCCCCACTGAACAATGAAAAGTCCGACTAGAATCTTGTTTCAAATGCACGGCAGGGGCTGGCACCGTGGTGATGACTGGACAGAACCTGAAAAGGAAGGAAACCAGGGACTGGGCCTGTGCTAGAGCCCAGGGCCCCTCACAGAGGGATGGGGGGTTGGGGGAAAGAGACAGCTGTGTCTACCCCACAACCAGAGGAGCAGGGGGACGTGGAGAAATCTGGAATGTTCTATGGGCTATGCTCACAGTGAAAGATAAAACAGAAATGAACCCACCACTCAGAAAGGGACAAAGAAAATCTGCTTGTCTCAACCTGGCATTACATATGGGGGGGAAAGTAATGTTGTCCCATAAGCCATAATAGCAAATGGTCCTATACAGCCACCCCCCTGCCCTCCAAAGCCTCAGGAGAAGTTCCAGATGTAGCCCCCACCCAGTAACTAACAAAGCAGGGGAGAGAGGAAAGGAGAGGAGGGAGGAGAAGGGGAGGGGAGGAGGG
>NW_003852470.1:1630769-1636566 GCF_000181295.1 Otolemur garnettii | reverse complement strand
GGGGAGGGGGATGAGGAAGAGAGAGGGGAGGAGGGGAGGGGAGGAGGGAAGGGGAGCATCATAACTGAGTGGGGGAAAAGCAAGAATAAACTCAGACTTTAGATGTTGGAAACACCAGATGTAAAATATTAAAATTTTAACATGATTTAAAAATTCAAAGAAAGCTTTAAAAGGAAGCTTAAATGTATTAGCAGGGAACAAGATGATTTGAAAAATAATAAAACATCTAGTAAAATATAAGTGAAACAGCAGCAGATGAGATAGTTTGAGAGCAACTTGGTAAGATGTGTCAAAAGTTACCTGGAATGCAGTTCAGAGAGACGAAGAGATGGGAAATAAAAGTCACAGAAAACAGTAAGAGGCGGGACATAATGTGACTAGGTCTGACAGACCTCTGTCTGGATGTTCAAAGGGGATAGAAAAGTGGAGGACAGTCCATAACGAGGTAATCACCGATAATTTCCCAAAATCATGGAAAGACACCAAATCTCATATTTGAAAATGCTCCCAACTCCTAAGCAGGATACATAACTCATTGCTCACCCTAAATACATCATTGTGAAACTAAAAACATCAAAGACAGTGAAAAACATCTTAAAAACCATCCCGTTTGGGGATAGGAGGAGAACAGTTGCTTACTAGAGAAAGATGCTGATGGATACGCCCCAACCACAGAGCGGAAGTGAAGATGGTTCAACACCGTCAAAGTTCTAAGATAAATAACTTCCAACTGGAATTCTATACCAATTCTAGAAGTCTGAAGACTTCTAGATAAAACAAAGATATTTTAGGAATGTAAAGTTAAGTTACTCATAATGTAACTTATCTTGGTAGCAAAACAAACCACCCCAAACTTAGTGGTTTAAAGCCACTAAGATTCTGAGAGTGACCTGGGCTGGCCGGGCTGACTTCTGTGGCCTGTCCCTGCACCTGCAGTCAGCTGACAGCGTCGGTGACCCAGGATGGTCTCACCTGCCCTGCTGGTCAGCAGGCTGTTGCCTGGGGTACCCCAACTCTCCTCTTTGGCGGCCGTCATCCTACAAGGTAGTCTTGGGGTCCCAAGCACAGCAGGAGAAAGAGCCCCACCAAGCAAGCAGCTCTATGTGGCAGAGAGAGAGATGTGGTAGAGGAAGAATTTTTGGCCATTTTTGCAGCCTACCACACACCAAGAGACTCCAAGCAAGGTAAATTCTACAAGATGCAATTTAGGTACACGGGAAGGACCTCAGATGGAAGGTCTGAAACGTAAGTTGAGTAAAGATCACGGGAAATCTGTGGCAATGAAAACAAGCCTTAACGCATAAAAACAGAGCCTGCTCTGTGGGGTGGGAGGGGGGACAACTCTGGACAAAGACACATGAGGCTGAGAAGGGGACGGTCAGAATTTCAGCCCTAGAAAATCCAGGGTTGTTGAAAAAGGAGAAGTGTCAACTAGCTCTGCAGTTAGATGAATAATGCATAGGTTACAATATCCAGGGAACCTGTTAGGAGTAGCCAGGTTACTACCTTCCAGACGAGCAGAGAGATAAAAGCCATCCTCTCTCCTGTGCCCCAGCGAGCGGCCCTCCTCACCCACAGCCAGACCTCTGCCTCAGAACCGCGTGGCAGCCCCTGCCTCTGGGAGCACAGGAAGGAGAGCAGGAAGCTTGTCCCAGGGGCTGGCAGGACCAGACAGGTGAAGAGCAGAGACACAAGATTGTCTTTACAGAAAGCCAAAGACAGCACACAAAGCCATCACTCAGAACTGCCTGACAAACACTTTAAAATCCCGTGATCTCAGCTATAGTTTTTCGCATTTCAACGTCTCTGAAATCCCAACACATCTCTTCATAAATGACATGACAGTGTCTAATTGGCAACACTTTTCTTTCCGCAGGGCATACAAATGGGTGACGTGTTGTACAACGAAGGGCGCTTCAGAGAAAATGAGTGTTCTGATGAGCAGGACACACCCAGGAGCACCACTGCCACAGGATGGCCACAGACAGAACCCCCTACCCCACGGCCTTCTGTCCCTGTGCTGCCCCCACCTGGCAGATCCACAGGAGCTGCTGACAGTGACAGGGAAAGTCTACTGCCGACCCTCGCTCCAGCATCAGACAGGGGGGCACAGAGGGTAGATAAAGGCCAAACAAATAAATCAAGGCACAATGAGGAATTTTGAAACAGAATAGGTAGGAATAAAACAAGAAGTGGATGTGGAAACAACCCAGTACAGTCTCTGAAGTAAAGAAATAATGCAATGAATATGGTAAGTCCTAGGCTGGAAACGGTTGAGAAGAGAATTTGTGAATTGGAAAATGTTGATGAGGAATTTACCCAGAACACGATATAGACAAACCATAAAATTGAAAGTGTGAGAGAAACTTAGAAGAGAGATTGAAATGATCTGACATTCACCTAATTGGCATTCCAAAAACCAGAATTATGAAAAAGTGATATTTAAAGAGATAATGGGCTTGGTGCCTATAGCTCAGCACCTAGGGTGCCAGCCACATACTCCAGAGCTGGCAGGTTTGAATCCAGCTGAGCCTGTTAAACAACAATGACAACTACAACCAAAAAATAGCCAGGCATTGTAGCAGGTGCCTGTAGTCCCAGCTACTTGGGAGGCTAAGGCAAGAGAATTGCTTAAACCCAAGAATTTGAGGTTGCTGTGAGCTGTGATGCCACAGCACTCTACATAGTGAGAGACATAGTGAGAGAGAGAAAAAGAAAAAGAGAGAGAGAGAGATAATGGCTGCTATGTTTTAAGAATTGAAGAAATACAAGTCTAAGCTGAAATCAGGATAAAGTAAGCTAAATTTAAACCTAAATACAAAGAGTAAAATTGAGGACAACTTTGGTTCACAAAATATTTTAGAGATGCTGGCCAAGGCTGAGTTCCCCAGGAGCAGACCCTGAGAGGAGGATTCAGTGCTAGGCAGCAAGGGACAGAGGCCGTGCAAGGGTGTGATGCCCAAGTCCCACTGAGCATAACTGTGGCTTCATCCCATGGCTCTGGACACAGTGTGACACCTCCTGGCTGTCCTGATTTGGGGAGGGGCTTATACCAGCACACCCATCAGTCATTGCTGGAGCAGCACCACTCCTGCAGTACATACCTGTCCAGGCCTTTGGCCGCCTACAGGTGCCACAGGCTCCAGCAGAAAGTCATAGGCACTGCCCACCACTGGAGGGAAAGCCTGTGACACTGACCTCTGTGAACAAAAGAATAGTTAAGGGATCAAAGGGACATGAACAGACATTGTCAGCAGAGCCACCAAAGGGCAGAGTCGGACCCAGGCATGTCACTCCCACCACACTGCAGTGTAGGGGCACAAGGAGAAAGGTTTCCACACAGACCCTCACCGAGACGCCTACTGCAGGGTGTGCTCCAAGGAGGAGAAACGGTGACTCTAAGGATGGTGATGAGACATTTCTAAATTAAGAAGTAGAATCAAAGTTCAAATCAACAACAATAGAATGGTGGAGCACATCCCTGTGGGCAGGAAGAAGAGAGAAAGAGGAGTCTCGGCGTGTGCTGGGTCCCTGTCGGGTTGCGAGATGAAGTGTTTTCCAGACACAGCCTCACCTGGGGTTCCTGGACCATGCCCCCACCCTGAATGAGCACCCTTCTGCCTGGACCCAGGCCAGGCTCTGCAGGACCAAGAATGACAGTCAGAGCCTCACTCTCAACTCAACATCCTCCCTGCTGCAGGAAGGACTAATAACCAAATTTTGCCAACCCAGTTAAGGATCCTATACCAAATTACACTAAAATTATCACACAAAATTACTGACTTTGTAGATATCTCCTTTACCCCTGGCAACCGCTCCACATGGTATTAACTGGCTTGGTGATAGCAAGGAGTGGCCCCCTGCCCGTGTCCTGATAACCTCGTTGTTCATCCCACCTCTGCCTTTCACCAGCTGCATGACCTTAGGCATCTCTCTGTGGCTCAGTTTCTTCATCTATTAACCCAGCTGGGTCGTGCCCCATATGCTTGAGGGGAAGATGAAAGCACAGTCAAGCTTCCCCTGGTGAGGGGGTACACGTCAACCTGCCACGCCACTGTCACAGGGCACCTGCACAGGCCTAGATGGCACAGTCACCACAAGCCTGGGCTGTATAGTACAGCCTCTCGCTCCTGGGGACAACACAGTCCAGGAGGTGACTGTCCTGACACCTGTAACCCAACAGTAAGGATTTGTGTACCTAAACATGTCTACACATAGAAAAGCTGTGATGAAAATACACACGTGAAATACGGGACACCAGCACAGGGCTCTCACCAGGGACGGAGCACACAGGACTGGAAGCTGCTCTGGGTGAGCCAGGGAGTGAGCAAGGAGTGGGCGTGGAGGCCTCACACACTGCCGGGCCCTGCTGCAGACCTTATGAACCCTGGACACCGAGCTGCATCAAATTTACAAAAATAATTTTCTTTCCTCAATAGTAAATTAACCTTAGCTTACTATAACTTCTTTACTTTATAAACTTTTTAACCCTTTTAAACTTCTCGACTCTTCTATAATAATACTTAGCTAAGGAAACACTGTACCACTGATCAATATTCTGTAAATTTTCTTCTATTTAAATTTTTTTGTTTGTTTTCTTTTTTTAAAATTAAATCATAGCTGTGTACATTAATATAGTCACGGGGTACTATGTATAGCATGTGTACATGCTGTTTTTATGTACAATTTGAAATACTTTCATCCAACTGGTTAACATAGCTTCATGTCATTTTCTTAGTTATTGTGTTAAGACATTTGTATTCTACATTTAGAAAGATTCACATGTACCCTTGTAAGATGAACCATAGGCATGATCCCACCAATCACCCTCCCTCCACCTATCCTCCCCCCTTCCCTCCCCTCCTCTCCCCCAATTTTTTTTTTTTTTTTTTTTTTTACTTTTTCAACTTTTTTGTTAAAAACTAGGATACAGGGAGGGTCACAGTGTATGGCACATCTCCTGGGGGCAGGACACAATTATAAGAGAGACTGTATCTAACAAATGCAATCAGTGTGACCTAATTCTTTGTACCCTCAATGACTCCCAAATAATAAAAAAAAAAAAAAAAAAACCTAAGACACAAACATACACATTATCCTAGACTGCACAGGGCCAGGATCAGCAAGACGTCACCAGGCAATAGGAATTTCTCAGCCCCATTATCTTTTTGTGGGACCACCCCTGTATGGTCCATCATGGACCAAGTATAAAGAAAATGAAAATCTCAGGACCTCCTCCAACAACTTCTCATGCAAAAGGGAAAGTGAGGTCCCAGGCCCCCCGGATCGGTCATCAAGGGGACGCCTCGCAGGCCGCCCCTGGGCAAGGACACGCCAACTCCAGATTTCGGTCCACAGGCTACAGCCAGCTCCTGGAAATGAAGCCTGCTGGAGTCCACACTACCATGAATTAAAGGTTTATCTTCACTGGTGCAGAACAGAGACAAGACAGGGTCAGACACTCTTCCACCCACCGGGAGTGTCTAGTCTACATAATTGATGCTTCCTTCGCTGACTTTTTATCTTCAAACAATTACCTTGTTACATAGTGTAGGTTTTCCTGAGTCTTACAAGAATTTAACTATTTAGTCTCACTACTCCCCCCTTTACTTTCTTCTGTGTGCCTTTAAATGCTGAAACTTACAAACTCTCCTTCAGAAAAGCAGCCTCAGTTCTGTCTGTGGTTCACATTTTTCTTGGGCATGTCCTCAGTTTTGGCTTAAAAATCATCCATTGATTGTGATTTTTGCCTTAGTCACTTGTTATAGGTTTTCTTTTTTTTTTTTTTTTTTTTTTT
>NW_003852470.1:1620340-1630721 GCF_000181295.1 Otolemur garnettii | reverse complement strand
CCAACTCCCGGGCTCAAGCGAGTCTCCTGCCTCCGCCTCCCAAGTAGCTGGGACCACAGGCGCCCGCCACAACGCCCGGCTATTTTTTGGTTGCTGCTGTCATTGTTGTTTGGCGGGTCCCGGCTGGGGATTTGAACCTCCCACTTTAGGTGTACGTGGCTGGCGCCTTAGCTGGTTGAGCTATAGGCACCTAGCCTTGCTATAGGTTTTCAACCAAAATATAGTTATGTGATACTTGACTGCAATTAGTATATGTAAAACTCTTAAAACAGCACCTCTAGGGCGGCACCTGTGGCTCAAAGGAGTAGGGCCCCATATGCCGGAGGTGGTGGGTTCAAACCCAGCCCCGGCCAAAAACTGCAAAAAAATACCAGCACCTTTAAGCACTCAAGAAGTTCATATTTTATCGTTTCATTGGTATTTGTTGCCATCACTATTTAAATATCATCAGTACGAGGAAAGTCCCGTACCACAGGTAGAACTAGAAATGGCCCCCCCGTCCAGCTCTTGTCTAGATGTCTGTCCCACTCAGCCAGGTTCCAAATATGTTGTCACTCTGAGAATCACAAGTAAAGGAAAGTAATTTAGACTGCTTCCCTTCATCTTGTTTCTGCTAGCCAAACATCCAAGTCCCAGCCCCTTATCTTAATGACCTCGGCAGCTGCCAGGCACTTAAACTATTCTGAAATGTGCACGTCTCTGGGCATCTCCCCAAACACAATCATTATTTATGTGGAAATACACATGTATTTTTCAGCACACTATCATTGATCTCATCATGATAAACTTCCTGTTCTGCTTTATCAGGTCCCATCAGATCTATTCATCAATAACATCTGTCTTTTTAAAAGTTCCAGCCCCAACGTTATAAAGCAATAGTCTGAAAAAAAGTTATTTAAATGCACCTGATTTAATTCACACTCACGGCTTGGTCCCACGCCTGAATGCCCACTCTCAGTTCTTCATACCAGCAGAAACAAAGTTGCTTATGAATTATGGACTTTCTCCCCTGGTCCCATTTTTATTCTACCAAATGCTTTTCTACCTCAGAAGGCTTCAGGTTTGTGGCCAATAAAATAAATGCAAATGTATTCACTAGCTCTTTCACATGCGAAGTGTTTGGGGATGTCTGGACATTTCTTGGCACCTGCAGAGTAGACTGTGGGTGTGGCCTGGTGTCCTCTGCCACGTCACACAGGGGGCCCGAGGTATATCTGGGATTCATCCTAACTTTGGGGTGTGCCCTACTTTTTGGTAAATACTAGAAACAGTAAGAAAGATATCCAAGGCAGAGGATTCAACAGGCAACATCTAATATCCAAATTACCTTTTTTTAAGAAAACTCTCTATTTGGTCATTGCTCAAGAGAAAAAGCATTGCAGCAAACCAATTCTACCACCATTCACGGGGAGCCCCTCCTTCCCACCCCCTTCCCTAGTCTACTAGTTGACTACTGATAGTCAGTAGGGGCTCTCCAATGCCACCTGCCCCTCCAGCCAAGCTAAGAGGTGACAGTCCCCTTCTGCTCCTCTGCAGTAGCTGTGAGGCACCCTTCCTGCTAACTAGACTCTGTTCCCTTGGCTGTCATCAAAAACGCATCCTAGTCCCAGGCCTAGGCTGATTTAATTCTGTTTTTGAAGTCTGTTCAGTTTAACATGCACTTACTGTTACTGTGCCTCTCTCACATCACTCCTCCTCAAAGTGCAGGGTCAAATGCCTGGCTTTCATGGCAAGGGGTGAGGGGCATGCAGAGGAGCCCCAGGCTAAGCACAGCTCCCCCAAAGGTAACACTGAATCAGTGCCTGCCATACTCCCTCCTGCTTCACATCTTTTCATAGAAGCTAAACACCTGTAATGAACTGTGCATATATGATGGGGTATGCATATGTAAGGAGCTGTGCATATGTGATGAGGTGTGCATATGTAATGAGTTGTGCATATGTGATGAGGTGTGCATATGTAATGAGTTGTGCATATGTGATGTGGTGTGCATATGTAATGAGCTGTGCATATGTGATGAGGTATGCATATGTAATGAGCTGTGCATATGTGATGAGGTGTGCATATGTAATGAGCTGTGCATATGTGATGAGGTGTGCATATGTAATGAGCTGTGCATATGTGATGAGGTGTGCATATGCAATGAGCTGTGCATATGTGATGAGGTATGCATATGTAATGAGCTGTGCATATGTGATGAGGTGTGCATATGTAATGAGTTGTGCATATGTGATGAGGTATGCATATGTAATGAACTGTGCGTATGTGATGAGGTGTGCATATGTAATGAGTTGTGCGTATGTGATGAGGTGTGCGTATGTAATGAGCTCTGCATATGTGATGAAGTGTGCATATGTAATGAGCTGTGTTTATGTAAATAAGTGGTTCCTGTTTAACAAGATGTGCATATGTAATGAGCTTTATATGTGTGACAGATGTGCATATGTAATGCGCTGTGAATAGGTAATGAGTTGTGTGTATATGATGAACTGTGCATATGTAAAGAGCTGTGTGTATGTAAGTAAGCAGTGCATGCACATGTAATGAGTGTGTTGACCATACATAGGTAATAAGCTGTTTATGTAAATGAGCTGTGCATATATAATGTACTATGTATATGTGATGAGATGTGTGTATGTAATGAGCTGTGTTTATACACACTGTGCATATGTAATGAGCAGTGTGTATGTGATGAGGCATGTATATGTGATTAGATATGCATGTGTAGGGTAGCACCTGTGGCTTGAAGGAGTAGGGTGCGGGCCCCATATGACGGAAGTGGCGGGTTCAAAACCCAGCCCTGGCCAAAAACTGCAAAAAAAAAAAAGATATTCATGTGTAATGAGCTGTGCAGTTATAAATGAGATGAGCATATGCAGATGAGCTCAGTCCCCGCACACAGAACCTCTTTCCCAAGGACCAAGACCTCTCAGGGCACCCATCTGCACGTGGCTCACTGGCTGTGTTCCGTGACACTAGAGGAAGCCTCTATGGTAGCGGTTCTCAACCTGTGGGTTGAGACCCACAGGAATTGTATTAAAGGGCCGCATGCAGCATTAGGAGGTTGAGAACCACTGCTCTATGGTAAAGACTGGTTCCAGAGGGTTTCGGGTTGCTCACTGCCACTGACACAGCAGGGAGTTTCCCAGGCACAGCCCACTTCTCTAAGCTGAGTGGATACTGGTGACTTTTTCCCACCCTAATAGAAAGAGCTCTGACAGTGCAGGAGGCGGCAGCTGCTGTGACTCCAGGCTGGTCCCCTGCAAACCCGGGAGACTATGTCCTTCCCTAGCAGACCAGAGGCCCCAAAGAGCTCCCACAACATGGTCCCAGACTTGTGTAAATTGGTTCCTTTTCATGCTCAAAAACTAGAGAAAAAAAAGGTGTTTTAATATTAATGGAACTGTTTCTGTAAAATCCACAGTGTACTAGTATGAGAATCATGATTGAAAATTGACTTCGACTTGCTGCTGAAAGCCTCATTGAATTTTTATGGGTGTGCTGACCGAGGCGCCCCAGGCTAGGTCTTCTGGTGTCAGTGGTAATGCCGTGGCCTCCTCCCCGCAAATACGTTGGAACTGACCAGGCATCAGCGCCACTGCCCTTGCAGCCATCAGCCGGGATCAATGCCCGCCCAGCTCTTCCCCAGAAACATATCGACTGGCTAAAATGAGTGATTTCTTTCTGTAAAACCCAAATTACCATTTCACTCAAAGTAGCACTTATAATTTCTATCTCTCTGATACTGTCAACACCACTCATAATAGCCCCTGGGGGGACACTCAGCCTATTGGTGGAGGCGACAGCAGGGCAGCCAGTGACAGCCATGTCAGGCCTCAGCCTGAGGGCCAGGTGGGAGCTGTGCTGTGGAAGGCACTGGGCATCCACACAGCTCCAGAAGGCCATCACTTCTCTTCCATCTGCTGCCCATGCAGACCATCTGCCACACGTCTGCAAGGACGACTTTCCTTCATACAGGAACAGGCTCTGGACGGCTCTGGGCCTTGAACATTAGGCTTTGGTTCTTGTACAGAGTTCTCTCTCTCTCTTCCTGCAAGTATCTTGGGAAGTGGCTGTGTGCCAGGCTCACAGGGCTCAGGGACCAGCCTGATGAGGACCAGCTCCCAGCCTGCAGAAGCTCACGTAGAGAGACAAGAGCCACGGGAGGTGGCCAGGGACGAGGAGCCATGGGAGTCCAGGGAACCAACTTCAGGGCTGTGAAGAGACATTTATTCTGGGTTTGAGACCAGAATCTAGCTGGGATGAGGACACCTCAGCCAGGAGGCATGTGGGAAGGCAGGCACATGTTTCTGGAAAGCAGGGAACAACCCGATGAGGCAAGGAGGGGAACGAGGGGTAGGGAGGCAGAAGACTGCAAGGCCAGCAACAGGCCCATGGGTGGCTTGGAGCCATCAGAAGGGAAGCTGGCAGAGGGGAGGGCTCCAGGGGGCCAGGGCAGGAGGGTGGCAGAGAATGGGGGCAGGCAGGGAGTTGTGGAGAGAAGCAGAGACAGGAAGAGGCAGGGAGCAGGCAGGGAGGGGTGGGAAGAGAGAGGCAGGGAGGGGATGGGAGGGGAGAGGCAGGGAGGGGCAGTCTGAACACTGGGCACCCGTCTAGAGTTGCACATCAGCAGTGCCCACAGCAGCCACATGGAGCTGGGGCATAGTCTGGGGAGGACTGAGGTTTTCAAGCCACAAAGCTGCCGGGAACACCATGCCCAGCACAGGAGACTCAGGACCACCTGGTTTCTCCTTGGAGCTTGAATCAGAGGCTTCCAAAAGGTTTTAGTCCCATTTACTGGTGAGCTGGCCTCTGACCCACAGCCTTGGTGTTCTCCTGCTCCCTCCCACTGCCTGGAGGTCCATGCATCTCTGAAGGCCGACAGAGGTCGGTACCTCCTCTGCCCCGGAAGTTGGGCAGAGCTTATCAGGCCATATCCTCAAGTCATAAGTGTTGTCAGTGTTTGGAAATTCCACTTTACACAGTGTAAAGATGGGGAATGGGACCAGGAGCTCTGACCCTGGGTTGGGAGGGGTCTGCTCTGCATCCTTGCCCCACACTCCCTCCAAGGACCACCTGTGGCGCAGCAGGTGTGACCCAATGGCAAGGCCAGCACCAGAGACCCTGGAGAGCGAAACTGCAGGACAGAGAAGCCCAGAGACCCAGGGGACAGAGGCCTGGCGAGGGGCCTTCTGAAATGAGCAGCACCCCAGGGGCACCTGAGTAGGCCCAGCTGTCTCAGAAAGGATATTCCAGACTGACATCCTAACTGGGCAGTCACCGATAGCCAGTCACCATCCTGCACTCTGTGGGGCCCAAGTATGCAGGACAGATCCTGGGACAGCTGCTATGAGGGGTATGTTGCTTAAGTTTTGGGAGAGCCACAGCTCACGTGCACCTGACAAGGCCTGAGTAGGGACTTCCCCAGGCTGCTGGTGCCACCTCAACCCAAGCAGGTCCTGCTACCTCCACAGTGTCACCCTGCAGGCTGAGAACAGTGCCCACGAGTCCAGAGGGACCCGAGGGCAAGACAGTGAGGTGTCCTTGAGATGTGAACAGCTGGGCAGCAGAGCCTTGTGCTCTGGATAACATGACAGGTGAACGGCCAGGTAGGCCAGCTGCCCCCGTGTCTGTCAAGAGTCTTGTAGCAGGTGCTCTGGATGCCACTCTGGGTACAATTTCTGTCCCTGCACTATCAAGGCAGCATCTGGGGGCAGGGAGGGCTCTGGCCAAGTGGGCGCTTGGGGACCCAGCAGTGCAGGTGCTCGCCAAAGGTGACCGCTTATCTCCAGACACCACAGACCATGTGTCCCCAGAGCCAAAGGTGTCTGGAACCTCCAGGGTCCCCACCCTGGATAGAGCACTCACCCACAAATCCCAGACTTGCAAAATATGAGGAAAGAACCTGGCTCAGCTGCTTTATTTTGTTCTTTCAGAGCAATTATTTTATACACTTTTCTAGTAAAGTCATCGCTCTGTGATTAGAGGAAAGAGAGGCCATTCTTTTAAAGGTATAAGAAAGAGCCCTGGGTCCAGCCTCGGCCTGGGCAGGAGAGAGGGTGTCAGCCTGCAGGTGGCCAAGCACCAAGAGTCTCAGCTGCTCCCCAAGTAGCCACCAAAGCCTGACACAAAGATCACATGTCTGAAGCTGAGGCCTGTGCTCCACGCTGGGCAGCAAGACTGACCCCAGCACAGCCTCTAAACACACCACTCCAACATGCAGCAGCACCAGGATGTGAAACTTCAGCAAGTTGAAACGAAATTAGTCTGGTTACTTTCAGGTTCAAACACTATTTCTTCCTCTTAATGATTTTTTATCAAATCATAACTGTATATGTTAATGCATCTGTGGGGTACAATGTGCTGACTTTTTTAAAAAATTACCTTTGCATTTTTGCTCATGCCAATTGTAAAGGACTTCCATTTCCATCTGAATGGAAAGGATTTCCCAACCTGCCTTAAGTCTCCCCAAGAAAAATTTTAAAAGGATGTTTGTTCCCTTCTTGGTGTCTTCTAAAGGCAATGAGTACTGTCACCCCAGCAATGTGTGGCTGGCACCCAGGGGATCCCAGCCTCCCCTCCCTGTGAGAATGAATTCACCCCCCAGGTCCGCCTCCCAGAAAGACCACCACGTGGAAACAGAAGGAGAGGAAGGTATATGGCACTCTGGACACAGCTTCTCCTGGCCCTCTTCCCCTTCTGAATGTGTCCTGTTCATTTCGGAGGCTATTTTGATTTTTTTCACCTGTCAGAATCTTCTATAGATTTATAATATTAACACAGGCCCCTAAGTTGTTCTACATAATAACCACAAAGAAAGGTGAAGTGTGACATCTCTGTAGTCACACCTCTGCTGGCTCCCCACAGCCCAGGCAGTGAGGGAGGAAGGGGACAGGCCACACGGCACACCCCGTGATCCATTTTAAACATCTTCACACCTCCAGTAAGTGATTCTCAGCTGGGAAGACGCCAACCCCAGGAGACATTTGGCAATGTCTCTAGGAAATTTTTTATTTGTCCTGAGGAAGAGGTTTGCTCCTGGCAACTCATGGGTAAAGGCCAGGTGCTGCTCAGCGCCCTGCAGCACACAGGTCACCCTGCCTGAAACAGTGACAGTGGGGACACCAGTGTAAGTGGAAACCTCTCAGAAAGCTTCCCGCAGAAATGCAGCTCATTCCTGTCACTGTTGAATACATACTTTGTGTTTAAACACGAAGACTGTCTGCTCTCATTCAAACACGTATGCACACATGTACGCACAGACTCCCATCACAGTGCTCACGCTCATACCCGCACCTGAGCCCTCCCATCTTCTGGTCACTGAGCCCAGCAGGCCGGCTGAAGCTGGCACCCAATTCGTTTTACTCACATACATAATGCTGTGGTGTGCACTGAGCTGCCCTGGGCTCAGACCCGCAAGCCCACAGCCTCTGTTTCTGGGTGGTTCTCTGCTGAAGGAGGCGCTGGGGCACATCACTTCCATCACAGCAAGAACAGGTTCTAAGTGTGCAGGACACTCAACTTCTTATTTTTAGGAATGAGAATTTTTTTTTAAAGCTATTGGAAGATAGAAATAAATTCCAGGAAAGCCTCCAAAACAGAAAGTATGTTTGTCTGATTGATACAGAGCACAGAGCACACGGGCTGGGCGTGATTGAATTAGCCCTGTCTGAGGGGTAAGGCTGTGCAGACGAATTGTCAATATTTTAATAACTTTCCTTGAAAAAATATTGCCATATAATTCTCTTCCCGTTCACTTCCAATGTCCATCCTGCCCCCGCCCCCAGAAGGTGAGGCCGGAAGAGTTTCAGCTCCAGCCATCAATCCCCCTCCCTTCCTCCCCTCAGCGCCCCACCCCCACCTCAGGTTTGGATGAGAAATGAAGTTAAACCAGGGTCACTCATGCAAAGGTGCCTCAAACACCACTCAGAGCTCTAGTTTTATACTTTTATCTCAGTGACAAGAAAATCAGAACACATTGCCAGCTCAGTTTGATTTAAAACTAGCTTCAACAGAGAAGCAGGCTGCATCCCCACCCCACCTGGGATGCCGCAGGAAACATTCAGAGTGCAGAGTGGGGAGGGCCTCAGACCCCCTGGATAGAAACCCCTAGACCTACCCTTGCCCCCTCAAGCTTCCACGCAGAAGTCTGGTGGCCTAGAGGCCACAGTGGAGCTGGGTCACCCCAGGACCATCCCAGCATGGCACTGGCTCTTGTCTCCAGATATCCAGGGCAGCAGAGCAGCAGCCCCAGTGCCCTCCCAAGCCCCTTAGCCTGTCCAGGAGGTGGCAGTGCCTGAGACCCCCTCTCCAGGACAGGACAGAACAGCAGGGTTGGGTACCCCCAGCAGCCTGGATCCATCCAGGGGTGGACACTGGGGAACACGTCCAAAGCCCTTTCTTTCCATGGGATCCCGGAAGATGCTTCAGACACCCCAAGTTTCCTCCTATGGGTTGAGCTCAGTGGCCCACATGCCTGCCACCCAGCTTCTGCCTTTCCTGTCACCCCCCAAGGCAAGTGCTCTTGGGGCCACCCCGACACACATATCTTCATCTGGGCTCTGTTTGCGGGGAAGCAAGTCCCAGATATCACAGGAGCAGCCACATGTCCAGTAGCTTACGGACAGCGATGCTCACAGTCCCAACTTCCTCCCATATAAGCAACTGACGGATGACAGGGAACATAAATCACAGAATCTGCCCCTTCCACTTAGATTCCAAAATCCAAAAGTAAAATCCCCCGGGCCTGGGTCAACCAAGAGGAGACTTAAATGTCCTTACTTCTAGAGCTGGGCCAGCGTGGAGACTGTTCCTACCTAAAAACAGGTCCAGGGGAAGGAAAGGTACATGAGCCTCAGGACGAGGACGCAGCCTGTGGAAGCCCAGCACGGGGACACGGAGAGCCCTGGGGATGCAGATGGTGGGGGTAGGGGGCTGAAAGGACAGAGCTGTCCGCTCTGGGTATGCCAGCCTCAGAACAGGGGTGGGGGCAGCAGGAGGGAAAATGAGGCTGGAGGACGTCCCAGAGGGACAGGAGGAGGGGGCACAGCTGCCTTCAGTCATCCCTTGGTCCCCTCGGCAGTGCGAGGCCGGGACCCACCCACTCCCGTGTCTTCTGGCTGCAGCACAGTGAAGACTGAGGACCTGCCTCTCCATGCCAGAGCAGGAGTGGACACTCCAGGACCCCCTGTTGCCTGCTGTGTCCCACACGGTCCAGCCTGGGACACGCCGCCCTCTGCTCAGTTCCCTCCATCCAGAGTCGGTGGCAATTTAGAGTGAGCATCGCCAGTGGCAGCTTCTTTAAGGACAATGAAATGGGAAGAGGGTGTTTTCTGCAGAAATGATTTGAGATTACAGTTCTCCAATTTTCTTCAGGACAGTCAAGTTCAGCACTATAGAATTATCATTTTCATGCCATCATTCAGTCATTTGGATAGTTCCACAGCTATAATGCAAAATAAAAAAAAAAAATCATAGCAGGATTTGCAGGAGACTAAAAATAACCAGCACACATACAGGCTTTATCTGAAGGTGAATGATAAGAGCTCTGCTGATAATATTTCCTCTACCTTTTATTTATTGATTTATCTCAAAAACAAAGTCATAAACACTGCAAATAACTGACATTAGGCACTAACCCTCAGAGAGGCTGAGCACATCGCAGCTCCTGATCTCACGCCTGCAGGCAGGAGCTGCAGGCACTCCCGTTTCCAGTTCAGCCTGCTCCATAGTCACACGGCACACAGCTTCGCCTCTGCAACCGGGCGGGGAAACGTGGCCAACAGCACCCCTCAGTCCAACAACCTCTGGTTCTACAAGAGAGCAAGACTTTTCCAGAAGCAGACTGAGATAGGATAAGGGGTGCTGAAAATGAACAAAGATACCTCCCAAATGAAAACAGACAAAAGCTATTTACTCAGAGCCTGGTAGTGAAGGACAGGCTTGGCAGAGCTGGGCAGGCAGAGAAGCAGGAAGCTTCACAGTGAGAAACAGGGGAGGTCACAGGTGGAGCTGGAAGTGGGCTACTAGGCGGGGTCGGGGGGCAGGAGAGGCAATCAAGGCAGGGCCTCTATCTAACAGGCTGGTCCCAAGCTGCAAGCTGGGATCAAGATTAGGGAAGCTAGAAGTTATCAATCAGGACGTGTCCATTAACAGAAGTTATCCATCAGCTTCCTGAGCTGCTTCCTGAAGATTCTGGTCTGACTCCCAGTAAGTGTGAGTTTTAGAGCAAGCTGGCCCCAACACGGCCATGGAGACAACAGGCAGGCTCCGGGGCTGGTTAGTACCGACACCGGCCAGTTAGTGTAGACACGGGCAGGCTCCATGGGGTGGTTAGTGCAGACACAGGCCAGTTAGTGTAGACACGGGCAGGCTCCATGGG
>NW_003852470.1:1618167-1620188 GCF_000181295.1 Otolemur garnettii | reverse complement strand
GGCTCCATGGGGTGGTTAGTGCAGACACAGGCCAGTTAGTGTAGACACGGGCAGGCTCCATGGGGTGGTTAGTGCAGACACAGGCCAATTAGTGTAGACACAGGCAGGCTTCATGGGGTGGTTAGTGCAGACACAGGCCAGTTAGTGTAGACATGGGCAGGCTCCCCGGGTGGGTTGGTGCAGACATGGACAGGTTAGTGTAGATATAGGCAGGCTCCCTATATCCCTGGGGTAGGCTAGTGTAGACATGGGCAGGCTTCACTGGGTGGTTAGTGTAGACACAGGCAGGCTCCCTGCGTGGGTTGGTACACACATGGACAAGTTAGTATAGATACAAGCAGGGTCCCTGGGTGGGTTAGTGCAGACACAGGCAGGCCCCCTGAGTACCGGTTGGTACAGACACAGACAGGATCCCTGGGTGGGTTAGTGTAGACACAGGCAGGCTTCCTGGGTGGGTTGGTGCACACATGGACAGGTTAGCATAGACACAGGCTGCCTGGGTGGGTTAGTGCAGACACAGACAGGCCCCCTGAGTACCGGTTGGTACAGACACAGGCAGGGGCCCTGGTGGGTTGGTGCAGACACAGGCAGGCTCCCTGGGTGGGTTAGTACAGACATGGACAGGTTAGCATAGACACAGGCTCCCTGGGTGGGTTAGTACAGACATGGACAGGTTAGCATAGACACAGGCTCCCTGGGTAGGTTAAGACAGATGTGGGACATCTCCTGGGCAGGTCAGTGTGGCTGACAGGTCGGCTTCTGGGGTGGTTCTGGGGCGGTTCTGGGGCTTTGGTGGGAGTTCCAGTCGGTATGTGATCTATCGTCCCCTTGTATTTTCATTCTCTCTGGGCTATTGGAGGCTCTACCGGCCTGGGAGACAGCTGAGCTGTCCTGAGCTGGAAATGAAGCCCCAAGGAACAGGTCTCATTAGAAACAGGAAATAGACCCAACATCTGCCTTTCCAATGTTCGTTCAGAGTCCAGAGAGAGGTGGTGAAGGCCCGAGGATAAGTGAATGAATGAAGGAAGGAAGGGGCCATCTGTGTCTCGGGGGCAGTTCAGAGGGACTGACACTAACACTGGGACGCCTCAGACAGCGACTCACACAGACCATCCCAGGGACCAAAGAGAGCTCAGGCCTGGTCGACAAATGTGGAAGATCAGAGCCAGCTGCAGGAGGCTGGGCCCGCAGTAAGCGGAGACCACACTGCATCTGCCCTGCAGCTGGTCCTTAAGAAGCCTTCCCTGGGGGCTGTTGGTCACATGGCGTCACAGCCCCAATGGGCCATTTTTTGAGCATCTAGACACCAGGGCAGGTCCTCGGAAAGGAACAAGAGACAGAAAAGTGAGCCACCCTTCCCAGCCTGTGGTGAGCAGACGGCAGGGATGGGAACAGAGGAGGACAGACTCCCATCATGATGCTCAGTCCAGACACCCCAAGCCCTGGGGATCCTGACACGGAGCCAGAACAGCCCCTCCCTTCATCACTGCACAGGAAGCAGGCAGTACACTAACCAGTGGACATCTGCAGCCCAGGGAGCTCCTCGGTATATCCTCAGCCACAGCACAGCCAGAGCCAGAGCACAGGAGCCTGCCTGTGTCTACACAAACCTGCCCGTATCTACACTAACCCACCAGAGAGCCTGCCCATGTCTGTACTATCCCACCCAGGGAGCCTGCCTATGTCTACACTAATCCACCCAGGGAGCCTGCCTGTGTCTGCACTAACTCACCCAGGGAGCCTGCCTGTATCTACACTAACCTGCCCATGTCTGCACTAACCCACCCAGGGAGCCTGCCTGTGTCTGCACTAACCTGACCATGTCTGTACTATCCCACCCAGGGAGCCTGCCCATGTCTACACTAACCACCCCATGGAGCCTGCCTATGTCTACACTAACCACCCCATGGACCCTGCCTGTGTCTGCACTAACCTGCCCATGTCTGCACCAACCCACCCAGGGAGCCTGCCTGTATCTACACTAACCTGCCCATGTCTGCACTAACCCACCCAGGGAGCCT
>NW_003852470.1:1608062-1617945 GCF_000181295.1 Otolemur garnettii | reverse complement strand
CCTGCCCATGTCTGCACTAACCCACCCAGGGAGCCTGCCTGTATCTACACTAACCTGCCCATGTCTGCACCAACCCACCCAGGGAGCCTGCCTGTGTCTACACAAACCCGCCTGTATCTACACTAACCCACCAGAGAGCCTGCCCATGTCTGCACTAACCACTGCATGGAGCCTGCCTGTGTCTACACTAATCCACCCAGGGAGCCTGCCTATGTCTACACTAACCACCCAGGGACCCTGCCTGTGTCTGCACTAACTCACCCAGGGAGCCTGCCTGTATCTACACTAACCTGCCCATGTCTGCACCAACCCACTCAGGGAGCCTGCCTGTGTCTACACTAACCTGCCCGTATCTACACTAACCCACCAGAGAGCCTGCCCATGTCTATACTAACCACTACATGGAGCCTGCCCATGTCTGCACTAACCTGCCCATGTCTACACTAACCCACCCAGGGAGCCTGCCTGTGTCTACACTAACCCACCCAGGGAACCTGCCTATGTCTGCACTAACCAGCCCATGTCTGTACTAACCCACCCAGGGAGCCTGCCTGTGTCTATACTAACCAGTGCAGGAGAGGAATTTGCAGACAGGTGCCGAAAATGCAAGTGGGAGTGACCCGGAAGCACAAACATTGTCACCCTCCCACTTTACCTTGATTACCCAGAGGCCTCTGCAACACCAGCTGTGTGCATAGGGAGAAGAGGACAGGGTCCAGCCAGGGACAAGAGCCCCAGGCAGCTGCTCACTGCCGTCCATCTCCTGTGCCCATGGTCAAGTTTCTTATTAACTTTAAGTCACAGAATTAGATTCCTGGTCTGCTGCAATCCCTGGAGTCAGAGCCGGGTTCTCTGGGTAGAGGCCCTCAAAATCCCGTTTGAGGCACAGAACTGAAGCCAACGAGGAGGCTGAGGCGTGAGGTCCGTCCTAACTGGTACCATGGAGCCCACCTGCTCCCAGAGCACTGGCAAAGGGGCTCACACCAGAGGGCAGCTCCAGGTCAGGCCTCCTCACCTAGTCCACTGGCCATCACCAGCATCCCTCCTACAGGGCTGGGCCAGGAGGCAGAGTCCAGCGCAGCCCAGCTCTCCGCAGAGCAGCAGTGCCACTGGGACAAAGTCAGGGATCCACAGACTTGCCTCCTCTGGGGCTCACTGCCTTTCTCTTCTGTCTGGTTTTGTTGGGTTTGGACTTTTGTCTTTCCTCCTGAGAATTACTGTTGTAAATATCGAGGAATTTCTACAAATCTCCAAAGAGTACTGAGCACATCCATCCTGTCCTAGGCCTAGAGGTGAGATGCACAGACTGCTGAGCTGTGTGGATGAACAAAGGAACAAATGAGTGAATGCATCCTCGGTGCTCCGTGAGGTGGGAGGGGACAGCCCTCTGTCCTCCACTGGCCTGCACAGCGTCCCCAGAGGACAGACACCTCACACTCTCACCCTGCCCTGCCCCTCCCGACTTCCCCAAACAAGGCAGTAATGACGGCTGTGCCCTGCCAGGGGCGTCAGGTCTTGAAAGACGGAGTTCTCCAGACTTAGGTCCCCCGAGCCCCAAGGCTTCCCATCCCCACTGCTGTCACCAATACTGTCACCACCATGGAGGGTTTCTGGGCTCTCTGCTGATCCCCAAAGATGGTCTTGGCTGCCCCTCCCGACAGTCCCCCAAGGTTCCCTGAGGGGGGACCACCTCCTTCCTGGGCCCCTACCTGGTGTGGCACTCCCTCACCAGCTCGACACTCTCTTACTGCCTCAGATGTCTAGGAGGTCACTCGGCAGGTCACAGTACCCTCCTGGGCAGTCTTCCACATGGCAGCTGGGGGCTGTGCTCTGGCTGAGCGGGTACCAGGGGCTCCCCCAGGCTACAGACATTCAGCAAGCTAACCCGTGGGTTCAGCAAGCTAACTCATGAATCTGAGCCCTCCCCTCCTGGGCTGGGTCTGAAACTCCCCCAAAGTGCTCCCAAAGCAAGGGCGTCTCCCCAGCTCCCCACAACACACACACACACACACACACACACACACAAACAGCACCTCCCCTTTGCTACTCTGGCCCTGATCAAAGAACCATAGGTGTGGGCCTGGGGCTGGGGATGCCCTGTCCACCACAGAGCATCACGGCCACAGCCTGAAATCCATGGCTCACTCGGAGTCAGGCACTGCCCCTTGAGTAAGGGTCAGTGTGTCTCTCATTAACTAGCCCACCTTCCAGTGGGCACCAAGTGCAGTGTCTTTAGCTGTCCACAATGAATGCGACAATTAATTCGGCAGGAGATTACCAAATCCATGTCCTAAGCCACTAGATGTAATAATATTATGGATAGATCTCACTCCTCTACCCATCCCGCCCAAACTGGTGTCCCCACAGCCTCACACTGACATCGGGCCCACTGCCTCTGCACCCTCAGATGTGGAGGGTGAGGACAGGCTAGCACGTCCTGGCCCTGTCTGTCCAGAGCAGCAGTTCTCAACCTGTGGGTCGCAACCCACAGGAACTGTCTTAAAGGGCCCCAGCATTAGGAAGGTTGAGAACCACTGGTCCAGAGGAATGAGGGGAAAGTCCTCCTTGAAGAGTAATGATGAGAACTCACCTGGCCTTGTCTCTACAGAGAACTGTCTCTTGGCGGGGCGCCGTGGCTCACACCTGTGATCCCAGAACTCTGGGAGACCGAGGCAGATGGATAACCTGAGCTAAGGAGTTCAAGACTAGCCAGAGCAAGAGCAAGACCCCATCTCCACTAAAAATGAAAAAAAACTAGGCACCTGTAGTCTCAGCTACTTGGAAGGTTGAGGCAGGAGGATCACTTGAGCCCAGGAGTTCGAGGTTGCTGTGAGCTATGATGCCATAGAACTCTACCCACAGCAACAGAGAGTCTATCTCAAAACAAACAAAAAAGAACCGTCTCCAAACCCAAACTCCTTGTGTGACATGGTCCAGCCCAAGGGCAGCCACTATCCTTGGAACAGTGGGACTGAGACATCCTTAGGCACAGGTAAAGTCCAGGCCACCTTTTGGAGCCGGGTCATACTGAGTGTGAGAGCCATCCCCTACCCCTGGGACACTTATCAGCACCCCAACCTCCCCCTCTAGAGGCCAGAGCACTTCCCTGAGGTAACAGCTGTGTCTAGAGGCACTGCCAAACATCCCAAAGGGCAGAACCCCAGCTGAAAACCACTGAGTTAAGCCTCAGCAAAGGGCACACATTGGACGTCTTTGTTGACCGTCCTGGCTAGGAAAGGTGTAGAGCATGGGGTCCAGCACCTGTCCTGGCCAGGGGCTTCCAGCAGTGGACACTGACAGAGGGGAGGGGCAGGACAGAAAGACCCGGACTGCCCCCTGGGACCTCAACAGAGACAACACCAGCATGGCCAAGTTACCACCCACAACACTCAACAGACTCCTTTTCAAAAAAATCTGAGACATAGCCACACAAACGCACGCCAGAGAAGGAGACAGATCCTGACAGGCAATGCCTTGCCCTGGGAGCTGCTCCTGACAGGCAGTGCCTTGCCCCTAGAGCTAAACACAAGCAAAGGAGACTTTTAGCATCCAAACTCCCATGGTGGGGGGTCAGGAAGCACCTGCTGGCTTTGAAGAGTCTGGACAACTTTAAAAGATGTGTTCTGTCTGGGCGCCTATAGCTCAAGCGGCTAGGGTGCCAGCCACATACACCAGAGCTGGCAGGTTCGAATTCAGCCTGGGCCTGCCAAACAATGACAGCTACAACCAAAAAAGAAAAAAAATAGCTGGGCGTTGTCGTGGGCGCCTGTGGTTCCAGCTACTTGGAGGCTGAGGCAAAAGAATCGCTTAAGCCCAAGAGTTTAAGGTTGCTGTGAGCTGTGATGCCACAGCACTCTACCCAGAGTGACTTAGTGAGACTCTATCTCAAAAAAAAAAAAAAAAAAGACAAAAGTCACACAATTACGAGGCTGGCAAGTCCCAAGAAGGGCAGTGGGCAGCTGAGGGACCAGGAAAGCTTACAATGTAGGTTCCAGTCCCGAAGCCACAGGCTTGACATAAGAAGAGCTAATGTCCCAATTCTAGTCCAAAGGCAGGAAAAGGAAATGATGTTCGGGCTCAGGCAGCTGGGCAGTCCGACGGGAGGAAGGCTGAGGGACCAGCCTTTGTGTCTTGGTCTCCAGCACAGGTAGAAGCTTCATCCACAGAGCACAGAAAAGTCAGGAGTCATCTGGCTTCCACTGGTTACCGGAACAAGTATTGGAAGGAACAACTTTTAAACCTCTTACTATTCCCTGACCACTCCTCTGTGCACTTCCCCAGGCCTTTCACGTCAATCACCTGGTTTAGTTCTCACAACCATCTGTGGGGCAGACACTGTTATTATCCCCGTTTCACAGAGAGAAAACGTGAGATGCAGAGAAGCAACTTACCTGACACTCCCGGGTAATAAATGGCAGGCCCACTTCCCAGCTGGCTGTGACCTGGACCCATCATCCTAACTCCTACATGCTCCTATCTTGGGTCCATACTGCACAAAAGCCGTGATGGCTAAGATGAGGACGGGAAAGGCACGTGAGCCTCAGGCCCTGCAGACCTATCCCCAGGGAAGGAGAGCTGCTGCGTCTCTGCTCCCCAGCACCAGCCACCACCAGCACCTCCCCTTGTCATCTGCCACATTCACAGCCACCACATTCATGCTCAAGTGGCTAGGGGCTTCTCGGCGACAGACCTTTCCTGCCCTTCCCTCCTTGCTTTGCTGCGTCTGCTCCCCACAGCTGAGCAAGTATCAGCTCCCTTCACTTCCCCCAAGTTCTTACTTTTTATGATAAATTCTGAGCAGGTGGAATCACATGCATCTGTGGTTCCCATGCACCCTACACGAAGTGGCTCCCCAGATGCACTGACTGAAAAACATCCAGTCCTTTGCTATGCATCAGACCCACTCAGCCAACAAGAGACCTTCTGTGCTAATACTGGAAATTCATTCATAAAATCTTCACCAACCTCTTACTCAGGCATAGGCCTGTGCAGAAATTAATGTGTGTGCGCTTGACAAGAATAAGCCTACAGAAACATCACTGTAAGTATGACGTTTTTAAGACCTAGGTTTCAACATTTTAAGGATAACACTGAATTTCTTCTTAAAAATATTTTTTTCAACAGAAAATACGCAAAATTGCTGCAAGTCTGAATGTTCTAGATCATGAATCACAATGGAATTCACTACATACTGAGTTTTTAACTTGCTGCAAAAAAAGGGGGGGCATGGATGTTTGTTCTGTCCTGAGGACACTGGCAGTTCTGAGTTAAGACTTGTCTGCAGGGAACCTCTGTTGTGCCCAAACGCACACGTGGGGTGTCTGCTCCCAGCCCAGAAGCTACAGCAGCAGAGCCAGCAGCAAACATACCACAGTCCAGAAACTGGCTCTGCCTTTCCTGTGCCAGGTGTCACAGCTTCTGCCAACTTGGGGCCGGGGGATCAGTCAAGCTGGTCACTGACTGATGTGACAACTGTCCACAACATCACATGCATTACCATGAATACTTGGTTCGGTTTTCTAAAAACTTACCACTCAAAAGATGAACTGTAGGATTAAAATACGCTGCCACCAGGCAGTGGTGATGGTGTCACATGTCTGTTTCAGAGAGGAAAGTTCACACGACCAGCCGCGTTTTGTCCATGGTAGCAACGAATGCGTTTTTCTCATTTATTTACGGCCACAGAGTAACACGTGTGACCTTACTGCTACTTCTACGTGTGACAAGTGCAATCTGAACACAGCCTCAGGACAACGTTCCTCAACTGCATTTAGGTCATAGACGCTTCTGAAAACTGGATCAAGCTTGGGAGTTTCTCCTCGGGAGAAGAAACGCACGTGCGCAGGGGCGGCCAGCACGCCGGCCCAGCACCCGCTGGCCGCCTGCTGCCGCCCAGCTGGGCCTGCAGGAGGCCACGAGACAGCAGGTGAGCAGGTGGTCTGCCCCAGGGCTCCTCAGGGAGCGGGCTGGAAAGGTTGGAAATGCTGCCTACTGGATGGGACGGAGGCTCCACAGACCGGAACCCCTCCATCCCGCCCCTCACCCAAACTTGAGCCTGAGTCCCAGACCCCGTGTGGAAGCCCCACCCAAGAGCACTGCACCAGATGCAGAGGCTCCAAAAAGCAGCCCCACTGGGGAATCGCCCCAGTCTCCTCACCTACCTGTCAGCCATGTGAACCCGCAGCGTGGCAAGGTGGGGAGGAAGGACCCCAGACCCAGCTGCCCCTACATCGCCAGGAAAGGAGGTCGAGACAGGTCAGAGCCTTGGGACCCAGATGCCTGAACACACTTTCTAACCAGCAGTGAACACCCCGTTACAGTGTCCACCTGCTGCAGGAAGACCCAAAATATAGAAACAAGAGGAAGGCCTCCAGCGAGTCAGCACTCACCACCTGGGAACCCGGGCTCCCGAGGGGCCAGGCTGCGCTGGGGTCTCGGTTGGGTGGAGGATGAGCCCCCTCCATAACACTGGCACAGGTGCTGCCTCTCCCTGGGGCCTGGACATCGCCCCTCCCTAAGGAAGCTGCACGGGAGGAAGGCCGAACTTGCCCACACTGACCTCAGGGACAGGGTAGAACACGCAGGCAGGCCCATCACTGCAGTCAACAGCACATCGCAGGTGAGCTCGCTGCAGCGAGTACAGGCTGGCCACCTGCCAGCTGCCCCAGACTCAGCCGCTCCACCTCACTCACTGGCCAATCGGCAGCTGTGAACTGGAGCAAGGCCACCTACCCTGGAGGCAAGAAACAAGGTCATTTACGAACCAAGGCAGGCTCACAGAGCCCCACAACAACTCTGCTTGTATTTCATTGGCCAGGCCACATCACATGGGACCCCTACTGGTATTTCATAGGCTGTGGCATGTTCATTGGCCAAAGCAGTCACATGGGCTCTTTGCTCATATTTCATTGGTCAAGACAAGTCGCATGGATCTCTGCTCTCATTTTATTGGCCAAAACAAGACACATGGAACCTTCATTTGTACTCCATTGGCCAAGGCAAGTCCTTTGGAATGTCTGCTTTTATCTCATTGGCCAATATTGCCTTTTGGAATATTTTCATTGCACTTACCACTTGAGCATCCCTAATCTGAAAGTCTGAAATCCACAATATTCCAGTGACCATTTCCTTTGAGCATCCTGTCAATGCTCAAAAAGTTTCAGCTGTTGGTGCATTTTGATTCACAGATTTTCAGATCTGGATGCTCTACCTGTATAGTCCCACCACTCTGGAGGACCTACCTAACATTTTTGGTACAGTTCCTTTTGTTTTTTCTTCTACAGATTGTTTTGGTCATGCTGACATAAATAATTTTGACATTTTTCACTTAAGTTGTAGTGCAAGTTGTACAGTATTTTTAAGAACTCTGAAAATCCCAACTGTAAAGACTGAATAAGTTTTCCTTTAATATGGATTATAGCAGTGGAGTGCACACTCATTTCTTTGACCACTCCATTATCATGAGACACTTAGGATCAATCATTCCACTTTATTTCAAAAAATGCTATAATTAATAACATTTCTTAAATTATTCCTGCTATGCACAGTGGCTTATGCCTGTAATCTTAGCAATTTGTGAGACTGAGCCAGGAGGATTGGTTGAGATCAGGAGCTTGAGACCAGCCTGGGTGACACAGTAAAACCAGTCTCTATAAAAAAGGTTAGTCAAGCATCATTACACAAGCCTGTAGTTCCAGGAGGACTTCTTGAGCCCCGGGGCCAAAGGTTGCAGTGAGCTGAGATAAGACTACTGCACTCTTACCTAGGAGACAGAGCGAGACATCTCAAAAGAAGAGGAGGGAGGGAGAGAGGAAATTTCAAATGTAAATTCAAAAATTCAAGAACAGTTTTTTAATTATATCTTTTAAAAGTCCTTGTGAGAAGAGTATTCATAAAGTATAAGCATAAGGGAACCTTCATAAGAGATAGTTTGTCCTAAACAATTTAAGCATAAGTTCATTTTATTGGTCATAGAGTTGTTTACTTCCTTGGCAAGCCCAGAGTTAAAGTTCTGTAAAATAAAACACTGGAATATTCTAAAAGAAGGAAATTTTCTGGAACTGGGCTCTAAAGTGTTCAGATCAGAATAATTTTCAAAATTAAACAAATTTAATTTTTGACTCACGTAGTAAAAGATTATATCAGATTTCTCCTTCCTTGGAAAATCAGAGCGAACAAGTAACAAATACTGTAATTATCCGTAAAGACCGAGCAGTGATTAAATTATCAGGGAGCTGCTCCTCCTAAAACCATTTCTTTAATTAGCTGAAACTAGCAGTATATATTAATATTTCCAGAGATATTTGCATACATTCACAACAGGCTAACCACATGTTAGCTGAAATATAATTTTTCTAATATGTTAGAAATATTTTTAAGATTAAATCTTATTATCATTTTTCTGTGATTATTAGACGGTCTTGATTTATTACCATACATTCTCTAATTTAGGAACTAAAAATGCTTCTTATTTTCTATGACAAGATTTTTCTTTCTTTTTTTTTTTTTTGAGACATAGTCTTACTGTGTCGGCCTGGGTAGAGTGCCATAGCATAATCATAGCTCACAGCAACCTCAAACTCTTGGGCTTTAAATATCCTCTTGCCTCTGCCTCCCGAGTATATGGGACTTCAGGCACCTGCCCCAATGCCCAGGTAATTTTTCGATTTTTAGTAGAGATGGTGTCTTGCTCTTGCTCAGGCTGGTCTTGAACTCCTGAGCTCAGGCAATCCACCTGCCTTGGCCTCCCAGAATGCTAGGATTATAGGCATAAACCACTGAGCACAGCTAGTTTTTTCTATGTTTAGTAGACATGGGGTCTTGCTCTTGCTCAGGCTAGTCTGGACCTCCTGAGCTCAAGGGATCCACTTGCCTCGGCTGCCTCCCAGAGTACTGGGATTACAGACATGAGCCAGCACGCCCAACCTCTATGATGAGATTTTTCAATTGCATTTACAAAATAGAAGACAGCACCCTTCACAGCCAGATCTGTGGGTAGAATGTGTTTTAATAATCTGCACCCATAGATGCTCACAGACAGCTGCAAGAAAGCCCCCGCCGCTGTGGGGCTGTCAGGACCCTCTGGCCGTACCAGAAAGTGCCCCGGAGCAGCAGTGAGCTCAGGGGTGGGCAAGGGTGAGGGGCCCTGGGTTGCCTCAGGACAGAGCACAGGGGAACTGTCAACATGCAGGATTTGAATCACAGCTAAACACCTTTCTAACATCCATCCTGCATGTCCAGCATGTACTTGGCATAGAGCCACTGGCACACTCTGTCAAAGTGGGCAGGTCACAGAAGGTTTCCTAAGGGGGTCTGCGCAGCAGGGTGGGAGGGGGAGGGAAGCCGCAGCAGGGTCTATGACCCCCACCAGGAGGAGGAAGTAGGGGAGCTGTGGGGGGCCCCGCAGGTGGCAGACACTCTGACAGCAGCTGAACCCTTAGCCTCCTGGGAAGGGACACAGCCAGCCCCATGGGGAGCACGCAGAGAGTAAACACCCCTACTTCTCTCCTCTCTCCCTCCACTTTGCTGCCCAGATCCCTGTGGCCAAAGCCAGCAGAACCCAGGGGGTGAGGGGCCGGCTGGTGATGTATCCACAGGTTGGTGTCCAGGGCCTCGGGGTCAAATAGGAGCTTCTGAGCACAAATGACGGAGATGTGGAATGACTCAGAAGTCCTTGTATCGGTGGCCACATGACACCTTGAAAGACCTCCACACAGAGGTATCCACCTCAGCACCATGAGTTCACTGTCAGCCTGGAAGACTCTACTCTCCCCATGTCTGTGATTTTTAAAAACCAATTGTCATTAAAAATAGAATATGCTGGCTCGGCGCCTGTGGCTCAAGCCACTAAGGTGCCAGCCACATACACCTAAGGTGGCGGGTT
>NW_003852470.1:1605385-1607918 GCF_000181295.1 Otolemur garnettii | reverse complement strand
GAGCGTGATGCCCTGGCACTCTACCCAGGGGGTTAGCTTGAGGCTCTGTCTCAAAAAAAAAAAAGAATATGCTGGGCTGCGAATTGTGAATTGATGGGCCAATTCACAATCGCTAGGTCATGGAAGAAGCCCGAGTGCCCATCAACCCATGAATGGATCAATAAATTGTGGTATATGTACACCACGGAATACTATACAGCCACAAAGAAAGATGGAGACTTTGCCTCCTTCATGTTTACATGGATGGAGCTGGAAAATGTCCTCCTTAGCAAAGTATCTCAAGAATGGAAGAAAAAGTATCCAATGTACTCAACACTATTATGAAACTAATTGTTAGCTATCTTAAGAAAGCTACAATCCAAATGGAGCCCTAGACTATGGGAAAAGGGGAGAGGGGAGGGAAGGGGGAGGGGAGGGGGGAGGATGGGTGAAGAGGATGATATTGTGGGGATCACGCCTATAATTTATCCTTTTAGGGTACATGTGAATTTGTCTAAAGGTTGAATATAAATGTCTTAACACAACAATTATGAGAAAGACATGATGGCTATGTTAGCCAGTTGGATGAGAGTTTTTCAAACTGCATATGGAAGCAACACACTGTATCCTATGATAGAATTAATGTACACAAGTATGATCTAATAAAAAAAAAGCAAAAAAAAAAATAGAATATGCTTTGAGAACCAGAATAGAAATTTCCAAAGGAGCCCTGGGCCTCAGCAAGGTGCAACTGGGTGGGTCTGCAGACCCTGGGCAATGGCAGCCAGGGGTCCTAGAGTGAGCAGAGCTGGTGCACAGGACTCTGTCCCTGCCCTGGGAGCTCTGAGACCAGAGCCAACGACCAAGTCACCAGCGACCACATCACTCACAGTGCACACAAAGATGAGGTGTGCACCGGTGCAGGGAAGCAGGAGAAGGGGACTCGGCCTGGCCTGTTGGATCAGAAGGCATTTCTGGGGAGGAGATGACAGGGAGAAGCTGGTGCGTGTCCTGGTGGAATGCCACCTCCCTGAGCGAGACCAGTCATTCTCTCAAGGTGGATCTGGCCAGACACTGGGTTTGGAGCTGGGAGTTCAGCTGCATGTTCTGGACCAAATGGGGCAGGAACTCCAGGATCCTTCTTGTCCTCAGGCAGAACCATAGTGAGGAAATATTTTTATCTATTTTCCTCATCCTGACGGTTGCCTTTAGACACTGTTTGGATGACCTTTTTGTGAATGAGGCAGAGACAGAGAGGCACATGAGACCCCACTCCTCACCGGCAAGGACCCTTTCCATCCTTCCTGCTCCTGCCTTTTCTCCTGAGCTGCACTGTAGACACGAGGGCCTGAGACTCTAGAGGAAAGCGACAACTTGCACAGCCCTTGTGGAAACCTCAGAAAACATCCACAGATGCCTGATGCTCCTGGGATCCCTGCCTGGGGAGCCAGGTCTGTGTCCAGTGGAACCACATCCTTTTTCTGGGGTGGAGAGGGAGCTCAGGGACCAGCAAAGGGACATCTTGGTGGCCAGCTGGAGCTGGCAGCTTCTGGAAGTCTTCCCCACACTTCTCTGGAGCCTCCTTCCAGGCAGAAAGGCCAATTCCCTAAAGCAAAAGTATATCCCAAAAAGATGCTCTTTCCTCCCCCCATAGACTGGAAATGTATTTTAGGAATTAAAATGCAGTAAATTCAAATTACAGTCTTTCCAAATCACAATACTAAAAAGGAAATGTAATATTCATACTCAACTTGTCATCTTAATTAATTTGTCTGTATTATTTCAGGAGTTCTAAAAAAAAACCAGGGCAGTCATCAAGCAAAAATGGGAATATAAATAAAGCAATTCAATTAATTCACTATCCATCTCAGCAGATTTATGGGAGGAAAACCTTCCTCAAGGAAGAAAAGTGGGCAGGACAAAGAACTCCCAAAAATAGCTTTCGGAGAACAATTGCTTAAAAGTAGGTGACTTTTTAAAATAATTGTACAATATAATCCAAACTGGAAATTCAGCATGCCTTTTCTCTAAGAGTTTTTTTTTTTTTTTTTTTTGGTCTTTAATAAACATTCATGTTTGAAGCAGCTTTAAAGTTCATAGCAAAATTGAGAGAAAAATGCAGTGATTTCCCATCTGTCTCCCACCACCCAACAGGCACAGCCTCTCCCCGTCTGCACCCCCCAGAGTGGCTCATTGATTGCAGCTGATAAGTCTGCGTAACACGTTATCACCGCAGCCCATAGCTTACCTTGGGACCCCTCTGGGTGTTGTCCATTCCATGGGATTTAGCGGATGTTGAATGCCTGTCCCCATCACCACAGTACTATCCCGTGTTGTCCCGTCCTGCGGGACACGGTTATTCGGGGGGCGAGGGGGACCCAGCCTGTAAAGAGAATGGGCGAGAGAAAGAGGAAGCGAGACCAAGCAGATTTGTCAAGGTCTCCTTTAATGGGGGTAACAGATCAGTTTTTATAGCATTCAGAGAAGACAAGAGGTGGGGGGCAGAGGAATGCAGGAGTTAGAGCTTGCATCAATCTCCTGCTGGGAATGTAAA
>NW_003852470.1:1597204-1600615 GCF_000181295.1 Otolemur garnettii | reverse complement strand
TGCATCAATCTCCTGCTGGGAATGTAAACGATGTGTCTGAAACATTTTATGGCTTCTCTGGGAAGAACAGCTCCTTGTCTGATAAGGGAAAAGCAGCTCCTTATCTGATAAAGGTTAGCATACTCCAGACAGTGGGGATGGGCGGCCATCTGGCGTCATTTGGCTCCCGGCACCGTGTCATCTCCCTGCCCCCAACACCCGAGCCTCACCCATTAGTCCCTTCATCCCCCAAGCACGGCAGCCATGGAGCTCTTAGTTGCCCCTGTAATTTTGTCCTTTCCAGAATGTCTTACAGGTGGAACTGTGTGGTCAGCAGGCTTTTCCCTCTTCTTTCACTTCGTAGCATGCACGTCTAAGGTCCCTCCATGTTTTCTTGTGGCTTAACAGCTCATTTATTTTCAGTGCTGAGTCACATTCGACAGTCTGCATGCACCACGTGTCACCACTCACCTGATGACAGACACCTTGGTCACTTCCAAGTTCAGATGATGATGAATGAAGCCGCTGTAAACATCTGTGTGGGGGGTTTGTGGAGAAGTGAGTTTTCGAGCCCCTTTGGACAAGCCCTAAGAGGTAGAATTGCTGGGCGTCTCAGGCCTTCAGTGCAGCTGCTAGAGAGAACCTGAGAGCTGTGATTTATAAAGAAAGGAAGGGTATTCAGCTGATGGCTCTTGTGCTGGATGGGTGGAGGTGGGACAGCTGCATCTGGCCAGGGCTTCACACGGCCTCGTCATGACAGAAAGCAGAAGGGAAGGAAGCGTGTGCAGAGGTCACACAGGGAGAGGACACAGCAGGGAGACCCCTTCCAGCAGCCTTCCCTCCTGGGAACTAACACCTCCCCCAAGAGCAGAACACACCCCGGAGGCATCATCTGTTCCTGAAGGGTCCACCCTTGTGGCCCAAACCCTCCCTCCAGGCCCTGCCTCCCAGCAAAGCTACATTGGGGGTCAAATTTCAGCATAAAGCTGCTTGGTTATCACAGCTTCATGGTAAGGCTTGGGCAGTGTCAGTCCTCCACTGGGTTCTTCTTCCATAAGGCTTGGGCAGTGTCAGTCCTCCACTGGGTTCTTCCTCCATCCTATGTTACAGACAGTGTAGTTTTTTCCATAAATCTCAGAATCAGTTTGTCAAAATGTACAAAGTAACTTGCTGGGACTTTGTTTGGGATTCCAGTGAATCTATGGGGGAAAAGTTGCGAAGATCTAATTTCTTAACGATATTGAGTCTTCCTGTCCCAGAACTTGGAATATTCCTCAGTTAATTTTGCTCTTCTCTGATTCTTTCATCAGAGTTCTGTAGTTCTCCTCATATATCTTATGTATGTTTTATCAGATTTATACCTATTTTATTTTTTGAGTGCTAATGTAAATGGGAGTATGCTTTAAATTTCAAATTAGACTTATTTACCGCTGGCATACAGGAGAGAAATTGGCTTTTGTCCATTAACTTGGTGCCCTAAAACCTTGCTCTCGTTGCTCATCAGTTCAAGGAGGGTCTTGTCAGTTCTTTCCGGTTTTCTACCTAAGTGAGCGTGACAGCTGCAGAGATGCCTTTGTCTCTTTCCCCATCTGTGCACCTTTTGTTTCCTTTCCTTGCTGTGTTTCGCTGGCTGAGACCCCAGCACAGCACTGGAAAGCAGTGGGGACAGGGACGTCCTTCCTTGCTCCTGACCAACACTCTCTTCAGCAAGAGTTTTCTCTTATACTTCCCTTAAAACTCACTTCTTTTAGGGCAGCGCCTGTGGCTTAGTGAGTAGGGTGCAGGCCCCATATACAGAGGGTGGCCTGTTTGAACCCAGCCCCAGCCAAAACTGCAACAAAAAAATAGCCGGGTGCTGTGGCAGTCCAGCTGTAGCTGTAGTCCCAGCTACTCGGGAGGCTGAGGCAAGACAATCTCATAAGCCCAAGAGCTGGAGGTTGCTATGAGCTGTGACGCCACAGTACTCTACCGTGGCAACAAAGTGAGACTCTGTCTCTGAAAACAAAAACTAACTTCTTTTAGTTGTTACTTTGAGTAATAATGTAATTTCTGAAATGCTTGTATGTGTATCCTACATATCCCATAATGAACAGACACAGCTGGTTTTGTCTTTGAGGAAATAAGAATATTTTGATTTAAGGAATTTTAAGCCCCTTGTAGGTCCCACACCGGGGCTTTCACTGGAAAAGTGGAGCCAGTGTCAAAGTTCCAGCATAAAAGATTACACCAGCCCAGCACAGACCTACAGCTGATTGTGACCATGTCTAGCCCCTTCCTACTGGGCTCAGCCCCTCCCAATACTCCCTGCTGTCCCCAAAAAGTCTCTCAGGACTACAGGACAAGGAGTTGCTGTCCTGTGTCCCACCTGTGCTGACAACTGCCAGACACACACCCCTCCCTGCTGAGGGCTCTCACCTCTGGCCCCAGCTCACTGCAGTAGGGCTCAGTCAAACCAAAATGCTGATGACCCCTCCCCAGGGCCAGCCACTCTGCACTGAACCCCAAACTCCTTGGGTCCTCAGGCAAACTGTGCAGCTACTTCTGGCGACACTCACATCCTCAGTGGGCTCACAACCAGCCTACGTCCTGGGCCATCAGATCATTAAATAGAGGTACTCCAGGGTCTTGAAAAAAGAAATAAATTATGCTACTTTATAAAAACAGTCTAGGAGGAAAAAGGGGATAAATCTGTCCCTCTTCCAAGTCACCTTTTTCTTCTCCTGAACACTAAAACCCCAGCAGGACTCTGGCAGCTGCCCACAGGGACCTCACAGGGCAGCTGTGCAGTCCAGTACTCAGGAACAAAGGCCTCCGAGACAGAGGGACGGATGCTGCTGCATGTGTGCAACATTTCAGGGCAAAAAAGACAGAAAACACCCTGTGTATACGGACACAACTGGCACGGCAAGAGGTGTTTCCAAAGATGGCTTAGTAAGGGTTACCCAGAGAACGGGCAGGGTGCTAATAGCTCCCACACCAGCCAACGTTTTCCAGCTCCTGCCAAGGCAATATGTTAATTTGAAAAAATGAAGTGTACAGATTATAAAAGATAAGGTAATTATTAGCACACTTTTATAGAAGCATACAAAAAAAGGTGAACAAAAATTTACAATTAGAACTAATAAGCAGGTTCAACAAGGCCACCGCTTACAAGCTGAACACACAAAAATCAAAGCATTGTTATGCATCAGCAACAACTAATTAGAAAATGTGATTTATAAAAGATTCCATTCGCCATGGGAAGGAAACTCTGTAAACCATCTAAGGCCAACAAAGGATGTCCACCATACTGTCTAAGACCAACCGTAACAAAGGATGTCCACCATACTGTCTAAGACCAACCGTAACAAAGGATGTCCACCATACTGTCTAAGGCCAACCGTAACAAAGGATGTCCACCACACTGTCTAAGGCCAACCGTAACAAAGGATG
>NW_003852470.1:1585345-1597104 GCF_000181295.1 Otolemur garnettii | reverse complement strand
TAACAAAGGATGTCCACCACACCGTCTAAGGCCACCCATAACAAAGAATGTCCACCACACTGTCTAAGGCCAACCGTAACAAAGGATGTCCACCATACTGTCTAAGGCCAACCGTAACAAAGGATGTCCACCATACTCCTGGGGAAAGTTATAAAAGCTCTTCCTCAAGGACATGAGAAAGGGTAAGTGCTGAGATGTGTGATGTTGATGAGTGGGAGGCCAAGTTTCTCGAAGATATCAGTTCTCTCTAAATTAATCTATAAATTCAAACAATTCCCATCAAAATCCCAAAGATTATTTTTGTAGAGCTTGTAAAACAAATTCTAAAATTCATATGGAAGTGTGAAGGTCCAGAGGTACGCAAACAATTTTGGAAAAGAAAAAATAGGAAGAGCTTCCTTCTGAGACTATCAAGGCTGATTTTAAAGCTGCTGTGGCTAAGATGATGTGTGTGGACAGTCCAGGGTGACCCAGTGGGTCAGCAGAGCAGAAGAGAAGGCCCAGCTCAGACCTGCAGCCTCACACCCAGGGGTCAGGGGTCTCTGCTCTGCAAACCCAAGAAACAGGAATATCCAGTATTGGATCTATAATTTCAGGACGTGTGACTTTCCATATCAGGAAAATTATAGATTCTACTCAACAAGAACAAACTATGGACTCCAAATATGTCAAAGATCTCATGGTGAAAAATAAATTATAAAAATATGTAAAAGAATATTCCAGTGAAACATGGGGTGAAAAAAATAAATTTTGAAGGAAAAGAATCCTAAATATGACCATATCAAAATTTAAAATTTTGGCATAATAGAAGACACCATAAACAAAAACATGTAAAGCACCATCTAGAAGAAATTATTCACCATTTCTGCACCTATATTTAGTTATTATTTAGAAACTGAGATTGTCTTGCCAACTGGGACTAACAGAGCCCAGTGGAGGAAAAGGCTCTCATGAGGCCACTTCCAGGCAAGCACCCCAGCCCAGAAGGAGCAGCAGACTCCAGACAGCAGGGCCTCACCTGCCCACCCACAGAGAGAAGAGGCAGAGGAGCCCTCAGTCCCCACGTTCTCCTTTAAAGCAGTCGCTAAGCCCAGCCCAGTCAAGATGCGCTGAATTAGGCTTTACTATAGAAGAAAGGAGTCTCCAGGAATTCATTAGCATTTTTTAAAACCACCACAATGGGGACCTGCCCTGAAACCTGAGGACCACAAGGTGGACGTCCAGCAAAGGCCCAGGAGGAGGTCCCAGCTCCAGCCAAACCGCACACAGCAGCTGCAGGGCTGAAACCCGGCTTCTCAGCATAGACGCAGACCCCCAGGATGGGGTGGCACTGGGGCAGTCGCTCAGGGCCTCCGTCCTCAACCCTGCCGTGATGTCACTGGCTTCCTTTAATCAGCTAGTTTGGAAGCCACAAAATCACGCTGCAAAATGACTGTTCTTGCAAAATGGGAGCAGGTACAAGTTCTGCAAAGTTGGAAATTAAATGACTGCTCTTTTCCTGAGACATATGTTAAGCTGGTAGCTCTTTAATCTTCTTTCTGCTCTGAAACGGTAACAACCTGGCTACTAAATCTTTTAAGTCACCGAATCATTACTCTTTTATAATCTCAGAAGCCAGGGCTCTGAGAAAAGTTCATCTTTCTCAAAGCATTCCAGGAGAGACCGGTTCAGGCGGGGTGAGGACTCACAACTGGGCTGCAGCCGTCCCCACAGGGGCCAGGATGGGAGCCTCAGGCGGGAGCCACAGGGGCCACTCAGCACCACACTGGAAGGACCAGCAGAGGGGAGTACAGCGGAGGCCCCTGGGCTCCTCTCTAACATAACAGTCACCGCTTCCTTCTAGGGTTGCAAAGGTGATGTGCATTCATGGACAGACCACGGAAGACTCAGATAAGGCTCAAAGAAAACAAAACCCCTCCCCCATCAAATGTTTTAGAGAGAAAGCTGCTCACACATGATGGGCCTTCTAGTCCTGACCAGCCACCTGCTGTTGTTGGCTTGAGTCTCAAGATGTCCTTAGGTGGACCTGCGTGTGACCTCTGTCTCATCCCTTCAGCTTGTGCTCCCCACACTGAGGACGAGCCAGCCCACATTGGTACCCCTGGCTGTCCAGGGCAAGGGCACTCACCACCGTGCCCAGATGCACAGCCGACCTCTACCCCATGGGGCTGGGGGGATGCCTGGGCCTCACACCAACATCTGCTGCCCAGTGTCCTGCCAGGAGACACGGCGGGGTTTACAGTGTCCACATGGTCAGCAGCTCTATCGATAGACCACAGGATCACTTAGCCACTGTCCTGTCATTGACCATTTAAACTGTTTCTAACTTTTCATTATTACAAATAGTCTTTTGATTAATATCCTACACAAGATCTTCCTGTGACAACATCCCCAGGATCGATTTCTGGGAGTGAAAGTTCCTGACATCAACGCTGACACCTGGCCCCAGGAGGCTCACGCCAGGGTGTGGCCCCGGCCTCTTGCAGACCCTGGAGCTCACTGTCAGTGTTGTCAAGTTATGTGTGAAAAGTGGTGTCATTTTATTTAACTTCATGTGTCTGATTTCTTGTGAACATGTGTGGCTATATGTCTTTGACTCCGGCTGTCTCAGCTGAGCATTAGCAGGAGGAGGTCAAGCCCCGGGGCGTGGCTGAGGTCTCCATTCCTGTCTCTTCCCCACATCCACACTGCTCCTGTTTCAGCCCCATCTTCTCTCATAGTCAAGATACATCTTCAGGACCTCAGTGTCACCCTTAATCCAGCACTGCAAGACCAAGCCGGGGCTCAGAGACGTGAGCACAGCCAGTCACAGGGCTGCAGGCTGAGCCACCAGCCAGGCGCTGGGTTCCCATCACCCCGTCACCCACACTGCTTGAGACTTTTCTGTTGTTATCAAAGACAAAGGGCAATATTCCAGGAGACCATGCTGTGTACCCCACTTAAAGGTGACAGGTAGGAACTCCAGGTCCCATGAGATGCAGCTGGCGTCCTCAGAGCTCCACCTAAGTGAGGCGTCCTCAGGTCCCCACTTGGCCTTTCTCCAGGTCCGTGGAGGCTCCAGGGTTGCAGACTGTTGACAGAGACCGAGGGTCCTGGAGAAAGGAGAGCCAGTACCATTGTTCTACGATCTTTATTTATATTCTGGGAACCTGCTGCTAGTGGAAGCATGCATAATGAACAGACGCTGATTAAACTGTTGGTGTGAATATTCATCGAGTCACCTGGACTCTCATGGTAATTTTGTGCCTTCTCCCAGGGCTGTCTCCAAATAACAAAGCTGCCTTCCCTCTCCAAAGAGGGGAGTTCAATGCTGATTAGAAAACAAAGGGAGAAACTGAGGTTGAAATTCTTGCAAGTTAAAAAAAATGGGATTTAATGAACAATGTCATCAGTTTCAGGGTCTAATTTGACCTTTTGAGTTCCACCTTCAAAACCTACAACACTCTAAATGTAGAATATAAATGTCTTAACACAATAACTAAGATAATGACATAAAGGCTATGTTAACCAGTTGGATGAAAGTATTTCAAATTGTATATAGCAACAGCACTCTGTACCCCATGATAGCATTAATGTACACAGGTATGATTTAATAAAAAAAAAAACTTGCAACACTCAAATTTCTTCACACAGTAGAAGTTGTCCCACATGAGCGTCACCACCTATGACAGTGGCTGATGCTATACAGGATTGGAGTGGGGGAGCTGCAGGGTTGGTGACAGTGGGTCCAGCACTATCACCCCAATCCCCATCCTGGGGAGTCTCCCATCTGTCCGTGGTGACTATAACCACCATGCTCCAAAGCAGTGTCTCAAATCCTTGTAACCATCACCTAGGAAGCCCCTGCCCCAACATGCACCCGACCCCCGGAGGAATGGGGGAGGCTATCCATCACTGACTCTCTGGAAGAACCAGGCCCTCTGCCCCTGAGCCCCTGAAGGAACAGGATATCCTGTCCCTTATAGCTGCTGCCCCTACTCCAGGGCCAGAGTGCCAGGGGTGAGCCTATGTGGTGCTTCAAGAACCTTCCAGGGATCCCAAGGATAGCACTGGCCCAATGTGGGGTGCAAGGACTTTGGGCTCTGCAGGGGGACCTGCTGTTGCTGATTGTGACTGGCCCCCCACTTTCCTCCCCAGCGCAACTTCAAAGCTAGTTCCAGCAGCGGAATGCTTTATAAAAATTGCCACCAGGACCAAAGGGAAATCTGAGCTCAGCCTCCACCCAAGACCCAGCGAGGAGCTGGAGAGAGAATAAAAAGACACTTTTTAGCTTTTTTGCTCTGAACAGTAATCTGTCCACCAGTCCAGGCATGCAGAGCCTGCTGACCTGAGAGTGGCGCTTCTGGGGACCAGGATCATTAGGATGCTGATATGCAGTGTGATTATATCCTTAGAGTCTTCCTGACAACCCTTACAGTGGGCCTTGGAGATCTGCCACCTGCCCAGAGCAGTGCAGGGGGGATGTGTGGCAGAGGACACCACTGTTCTTCATATCCTGACTGACCCACCTCCCAGTGCCAGTAACAAGTTTTTTCAATGGCAAAAGGCTTGATGTCAAGACAAGACACCCGTGAGCTAAGGTGGCTGCCCACAGTGACCTGGGGGAATTTCTGCTCACCCTGAGGCATCCACAGAGGCACAAATGGAACGACACACCTGGTCTCAGCAACCTGGTCTCCACTCAGTCCCTAAATCAGGAAGGGTGGTGAGGATGTCCTATTGATAAAAGTAGCCTGAAAACCCACATGGGTGTGAGGGAGGGCAAGCCCTGCCCAGGGGGAGGATCCCTCCAGGTCTCAGTTTCTCCAGTGGTGGAACAGAGCACAAGTCCTGACTGCCCATGCATAGTCCCTTCATGCTTGGGAGACGGTCCAGGTATCAAGCTCAACTTCCAACACAGGTAAGGGGGAGCAGGGAGGAGTCTTGCCCAGTCAAGCTGTCCCAGGCTGGCCCTGGCTTGGGGAACAGCTCCAACAGTGGTGTCTGGGAAGAGGAGTGTGTGTAAATGGGCACTTTGCTGCCTCAATACACTTAGGGTCCTGTTAGAAAGAGAGAAGGGGCATGGCTGACCATACATGCCACACCAGGCTTTATCCATGTGCACAGCCCGCTCACCTTACCAGGCACTTACTGATCTTGGTGCTTGCCTCAAAGCTCCATAGCAGGAAGCCTGCTAAGGTCCTGGGACTGCCGAAACAATCACCCCAAACTCGGGGCTTAAGTCAACAGGCCTTGACTTATCTAGTTCTGGAGCTAGAAACCTAGAATGGAGGGTCAGCAGGGCCACACTCCCTCCACAGGCTCAGGGAGATTCTCTGTACATCCCACACCCCAGCCCAGTGCCCTGACCACTCAGCAACCAGGGCTAAGGCTGACACCCCCATGGCAGGAAGGTAGGTGCACCTGGCCCTTACTCATATCCCCAGGCCAAAAAAGGTCAAACGGGAAGGCAATGCAGGATCTGTGGGTCCCAGGACTGGCCTGTGCAGGTAGCTGCAGCCTCGTGTGGTCTCGCCAAGTGGGGGGCGAACTGAACACTGAAGATGAGCACTCATGGACACAGAGCTAGAGACTGCACTAATTGTCTCCCTCTGACCAAACTTAGCCAGGCTCTCCCCATCCAGCCTTACCTTGGCCTGTAAAGACTTGAACAAGCACTAACATAGTTTCTAACAGCTCCAGGCTGCACCCCTAGGACAACCCAGCCCCCCAAAGTACCGGTGTCATCTGCCAAAAGAGTCTCCTGTTTGTTCCAACAACACTGGCGGACAGGGCCTGGTCTCCAGCCACTGGAAGCAGGAAAGCATGACCTCCATAAGCCCCATCTGCAAGCCCAGCCAGCTTCCTGAGGACCACCCTCTCCAGCTTGCTGTGAGCATTCCTTCTGCCACTGCCTGCTCACCCCACCCTCGCTGTCCCTCTTGACTGCCCAGCCTCGTCCCAGCAAGTCTAAGTTGAGTTCAGTTCACACTGGACTGTCTTCCCCACTGCAGAAGTCATTACTGACCAACTCTGTCCTGCCCCCTGTAACTGGTGAGAGATGGTATCCTTATTTTATAGTCAGGAGACATCTGGCTGGCACTGGCCTCCATCCACCCCGAGGGCAACAGGCCTTGCAGGCTCCATGAAAAATGGGCATGTGCACCATCAAAGCCACGTGGCCTGCTCAGTGCAGGTTGCAGATTAGGCCATTAAATATGGAACGTCCTACTTCAAATCACAAGGCAGTGCAGTTAATCCAGTTTGCGCCCACACTATTGACTCAGTTTTTGTCGCCTTAATGGGGAGCAAAGAAGCCTGGAGAACCAGCGGTGATGCAGTCACAAGGTGTTTTCCACAGCTAGTTGAGAACTGACTTGTTTTTCTTTTTGTTTTTTATAAGAAGTGGTCCAAAGCCTGGAAGAAGTACTAGTCAGCTGATGCGAGGTCTGGTGAACACGGTGGGTGATAGAATTTCCAAGTCCAGCTTCTATAGTTTGTGCACATGTGACTGAGCCTTGTCTTGCAAGAGGATTGGCCTATCTCTCCTGCCCACCTTTGGCGGCTTAATCACAATCATCCTCAGCATTCGTCCAGCTGGTGACAGTGGACATCCACTGTGATTAAGGTGACCAGACATCCCGCTTTTGGTGGGACAGTCCCAATTTTTAACAATTTGTCTCACGTCCTATAGCATTTCTAAAAAGTCCCAATTTTTGGAAAGAATGAATGATAAGCTAGGGAACAGTGGGAGAATGGGAAGGGAATATACGGTTTCGGCTGCTGAAAAGGTTAATGTAACTCCATTTGGGAATGAAGAGGTTAATGTAACTTCATTTGGAAATGAAAAGGCTAATGTAAACTCCCTACTCCCCCTCCTAGGTAAGGTATCAGAAGGAGACTGGCTCCCTCCCTTGCTTCTAGGCAAGGACAATTAGCTCAGAAGGAGGCAAACTGTCTGGAACAAACAAGTAGCCTCCCCACTACCCCAGAGTAAGGTGACCAGACGTCCCGCTTTTGGCGGGACAGTCCCGATTTTTAACAATTTGTCCTGCGTCCTGTGGCATTTTTAAAAAGCCCGATATTTGGAAAGAATGCATGACAAGCTAGGGAACACAGGAGAACAGGAAGGGAATATACAGTTTTCGGCTCCCATGTGGCTATTTCACCAGGATATGCATTTTATATTATTTTTGTAATTTTATAATGTTAAACTTTAATAATAACAAATAATTGTTGAGAACTGATTATCAAGAACTGCTTATCAAAGTTTGCATTGTTGTCAGGCCCCACCCCCCCAATGGTGGCCCACTTTACCAATGTTAAAATCTGGTCACCTTAACTGTGATGCGTTGACCTTGAGCATTGATGATGAAGCTGCAGTGGGTAATTCCAGCACTGGACCACCAGACACCATTAACTTTCTTCCTCTTTTTTTTTGTTTGCAGTTTTTGGCTGGGGCTGGGTTTGAACCCACCACCTCTGGCATATGGGGCCAGTGCCCTACTCCTTTGAGCCACAGGTGCTGCCTTCTTTTTTTTTTTTTATTGTTGGGGATTCGTTAAGGGTACAAGAAACCAGGTTATGCTGATTGCATTTGTTAGGTCAAGTCCCTCTTAACAGTCATGTCTTGCCCCTAAAAGGTGTGGCACACACCAAGACCCCACCCCCTCTCTCCTTCCTTCTCTCTCTGCTCTCTCCTTCCCACACCCCCACCATGTCATTAATTGTCCTCATATTAAATTTGAATACATAGGATTCATGCTTCTCCATTCTTGTGATGCTTTACTAAGAAAAATGTGTTCCACTTCTATCCAGGTTAATACAAAGGCTGTAAAGTCTCCATTTTTTTAATGGCTGAATAGTATTCCATGGTGTACATATACCACAGCTTGTTAATCCATTCCTGGGTTGGTGGGCATTTAGGCTGTCTCCACATTTTGGCGATTGTAAATTGAGCTGCAATAAACAGTCTAGTGTAAGTGTCCTTATGATAAAAGGATTTTTTTCCTTCTGGGTAGATGCCCAGTAATGGGATTGCAGGATCAAATGGGAGGTCTAGCTTAAGTTCTTTGAGGGTTCCCCATACTTCCTTCCAAAAAGGCTGTATTAGTTTGCAGTCCCACCAGCAATGTAAAAATGTTCCCTTTTCTCCACATCCATGCCAGCATCTGCAGTTTTGAGATTTTGTGATGTAGGCCATTCTCGCTGGGGTTAGATGGTATCTCAGGGTGGTTTTGATTTGAATTTCTCTAATAATTAGGGACTATGAGCATTTTTTCATGTTTGCTAGCCATTCATCTATCTTCTTTAGAGAAGGTTCTATTCATGTCTCTTGCCCATTAATATATGGGATTGTTGGTTTTTTTCATGTGGATTAATTTGAGTTCTCTATAGATCCTAGTTATCAAGCTCTGTATGATTCAAAATATGCAAATATCCTTTCCCATTGTGTAGGTTGTCTATTTGCTTTGGTTGTTGTCTCCTTAACTGTACAGAAGCTTTTCAGTTTCATTAAGTCCCATTTGTTTATTTTTGTTGTTGCAATTGGCCTGGCAGTCTTCTTCATGAAGTCTTTCCCTAGGCCGATATCTTCAAGTGTTTTTCCTATGCTTTCTTTGAGGATTTTTATTGTTTTATGCCTTAAATTTATATCCTTTATCTATCTTGGGTCAATTTTTGTGAGTGGAGAAAGGTGCAGGTCCAGTTTCAGTCTTTTACATGTAGATATCCAGTTCCCCCAGCACCATTTATTGAATAGGGCGTCTTTCCCCCAGTGTATGTTCTTGTTTGATTTATCAAAGATCAGGTGGTTGTAAGATGTTAGTTTCATTTCCTGGTTTTCTCTTTGATTCCAAATGTCTATGTCTCTATTTTTGTGCCAGTACCATGCTGTCTTGACCACTATGGCCTTGTAGTATAGCCTAAAATCTGGTATGGTGATACCCCCAGCTTTGTTTTTATTACTAAGAACTGCCTTAGCTATATGGGGTTTTTTCTGGTTCCATACAAAATGCAGAATTATTTTTTCTAAGTCTTGAAATTACAATGTTGGTATTTTAATAGGGATGGTATTGAATAGATAGATTGCTTTCAGAAGTATAGACACTGTAACAATGTTGATTATTCCCAGCCATGAGCAGGGTATATTCTTCCATTTGTTAATATCCTCTGCTATTTTGTTTCTAAGGATTTCATAATTTTCTTTATAGAGGTCCTTCACCTCTTTGTTAGATATATTCCCAGGTATTTCATTTTCTTTGAAGCTATGGTGAAGGGAGTTGTGTCCTTAATTAGCCTCTCATCTTGACTGTTATTGGCATGTACAAAGGCAACTGACTTGTGGACATTGACTTTATATCCTGAGACATTACTGTATTTTTTGATGACTTCCAGGAGTCTTGTGGTTGGGTCTTTGGGGTTCTCTAAGTATAAGATCATATCATCAGCAAAGAGGGAGAGTTTAACCTCCTCTGCTCCTATTTTGATGCCCTTTATTTCCTTGTCTTGCCTAATTGTATTGGCTAGAACTTCCAGCACTATGTTGAATAGTAATGGTGACAGAGGACAACCTTGTCTGGTTCCAGTTCTAAGTGGAAAAGCTTTCAGTTTAACTCTATGCAGTAAAATATTAGCTGTGGGTTTGTCATAGACAGCTTCAATCAGTTTCAGAAATGTGCCACATATGTCTATACTCTTCAGTGTGCTAATTAGAAAAGGATGCTGGATTTCATCGAATGCTTTTTCTGCATCTATTGAGAGGATCATATGGTCTTTGCTTTTGCTTCTGTTAATAAGGTGGATAACAATTATGGACTTGCGTATGTTAAACCAGCCTTGCATCCTTGGGATGAAACCTACTTGATCATGATGTATGACTTTTTTGATGATGAGCTGTAGTCTATTGGCTAGGATTTTGTTGAGAATTTTTGCATCTATATTCATAGTGAAACTGGTCTGAAATTCTCCTTTTTACTTGAGTCTTTTCCTGGTTTTGGTATAAGGGTGATGTTTGCTTTGTAGAATGTGTTGGGGAAGATTCCTTCCTCCTCAATTTTTTGGAATAATTTCTGCAGTACAGCAATAAGCTCTTCCTTGAAGGTTTGATAGGATTCTGGTGTGAAGCCATCCAGACCAGGGCATTTTTTTTGCTGGAAGATTTTTTATTGTTTCTTTGATCTCAGTGCTTGAAATTGGTCTGTTCAAGAGCTCTATTTCTTCCTGGCTAAGTCTAGGGAGAGGATGTGATTCCAAATATTGATCCATTTCCATCACACTGTCAAATTTCTGGGCGTAAAGTTTCTTATAGTATTCAGAGATAATCTGTGACATCAGATGTTATTTCCCCTTTATAATTTCTGATTCAGGTTACTAGAGATTTTACTTCCCTATATCTAGTTAGTCTGGCCAAAGGTTTATCTATTTTATTTATTTTTTAAAAAAACAAATTCCTTGTTTCATTAATTTTCTGAATGATTCTTTGTGATCTCTGATTTAATTTTGGATATTTCTTTTCTTCTGCTGGGTTTAGGCTTAGATTGTTCTTTTTCCAATTCCATCAGATGGCTTGTGAGTTTGTTGATGAGCTCTCTTTCTGTTTTTCAAATCTAGGCATCTAAAGTGATACATTTTCCTCTCAGAACTGCTTTGCAGTATCCCACAGATTTTGGTAGCTTGTGTCTTCATTGTTGTTATGCTCAAGGAAGTTAACGATTTCCTCTTTTATTTATTCCTGCACCCAACTGTCATTCAACAGAAGGTTGTTTAATTTCCATGCCTTTGTGTGGGGTTGAAGGTTTTGTTGGAGTTGAGTTCCACCTTTAGTGCCTTGTGGTCTGAGAAGATATAAGGTAAAATTTCAATTCTTTTGATTCTGTTGAGGTTTATTTTGTGTCCTAGGATATGATCAATTTTGGAGAATGTTCCATGGGGTGATGAGAAGAATGTATATTCTTTATCTTTGGGATGGAGTGTTATATATGCATCTATCAAGCACAGTTGTTCTAGGGTCTCATTTAAGTCCCTTATTTCTTTGTTTAATTTCTGCTTAGAGGGTCTTCCCAGCTCTGTAAGAGGAGTATTAAAGTCCCCTGTTATTATGGTGTTGTATCATGTTGCTCAGACTGAGTAAGGTCTGTTTCAAGAATCTGGGAGCATTTAAGTTGGGTGCATAAATATTCAGAATTAAATTGTTGTATTTGTTGTTGTATTTTTCCTTTGACCAATATAAAGTGACCATCTTTGTCTTTTTTGACTTTAGTTGCTTTAAATCCACATGTATCTGAAAATAAGATCGCAACTCCTCTTTTCTTCTGAAATCCCTTTGCCTGAAAAATTGTCTTCCAAACCTTAACTCACAGTTTTAATTTCTCTTTTGAAGCTAGATGTGTTTCCTGCAGACAGCAAATGGATGGCTTGTGTTTTTTAATCCAATCAGCCAATCTATGCCTCTTGAGTGGGGATTCAAGCCATTAACATTTGTTGAGATAATTGATAAGTGTGGTAGTGTTTATCTTATTTTGTGAGAGTCCATTGCTTAGTTTTATCTTTTGCACCATTGTGGAAGTTAGGTTCTGTCCTTTAATTCCTGAGTTCTTACTTTGCTGTTGGTCCATTGTGATGGTCAGTGTGTAGAACAGGTTGAAGTATTTCCTGTAGAGCTGGTCTTGTTGTGGCAAATTTCCTCAATGTTTGTATATCAGTAAATGATTTGATTTCTCCATCAATTTTATTTATTTTATTTTTTTTTTTTTTTAGACAGAGCCTCAAGCTGTCCCCCT